>NC_089205.1:9779807-9869807 GCF_963930695.1 Labrus bergylta | reverse complement strand
AATTTTAAATACTCCTTATTTTTATTTTCCAAATAAGATCCTAAAAGTCCGCAGGAGACGGAAATGCAAAGAGCATTCAGACATTTACCAGTTCTCTTCAAACAAGCGACTGATGCACATTTAAAAAAGTCTGAAAATGTTGTCGCTGAAGAACGACTCTTTTTGGGGCATAACCGCCAGGCTATCGGTGCTCCCAAAGGACTTATTTTTTAAACGTGATCACAAGGTTAGCTTTTAAGTCTGTTTTAAATTTGGTGCACTCACTTTTTCTTAAATGTTTCATAAACAGTAAGTCCTAAATTAAATCAGTAACAGAGAAGAGCTTTATATTTGTGATAGAGTCCGAAATCGGGGATAGAGGGAGAGAGAGAGAGAAAGAGGGGAAAGACATGCAGGTAAGGAGCCAAATGCCGGATTCACAGCCTCTGTACACAAGGCGTGCACTCTAACCACTAGGGTACCTGCGCCCCCGCAAACCAACATTTGAAGCTTTTCTAAAAATCTGAGCATTCCCTTCACAAGTCAAATAGCGAAATAACTAAAATAACATTCAAAAAATCAGGAGGTGGTTGAGTTGTTGTCAAGTGTTCTACAAGGATGAAGCTTTTCAACCGAGCATGCTGTGCTGTCTATCATCAGCTGTGTCACCCGAGGTGTCCAATCAGTGACCGCCTCACAGGGCAGGCCTCTCACCTGCTCCTGTAGTGACCACAAACCCTATTTGCATTTGTCGTAATTAAGCAGAGAAGCTGTGTGGTACTTCATGGGTTGAATGTTCAGGGGGAGGGCTTGTTGAGGAAGAGGGAGGGGGGGGGGGGGGGGGGAGTGTGCATGCAGCTTTAAAAACCCAGACTCGAGCATCATATCTCTTCATTAGGAGGAGGCCGGGATTTGAATGACAGCGATCTAGCAGCACTTCAGATCAAATGATGATGCATGAGAAAGTCCAGGGGAGGGATTGGAAAAAAATTAACCACAAACTGGGATGAAGCCTGCGGTCCAATTACCAGCAACAGCATACGCTCCAGCAGCGATGCATGTCAATCAGTGACACAAGTGTCTGAGCATGAATTGAGAAAAATGATTCCACGGTTCGAGATGATCCAGGGTTGCATGAAAAATAATCAGACATCGATTTGTGTGAAATCAGAGGCGATGAAGCGTTGAGTGATCGTGCTCTCAGAGGAGATTCAGGAACAGATTAGATTTTTGTCCGTTATCGGCTTCTATGATTATTTCATGATCTCACTGTAAGTATGATGTCATTCCATTCACCAGGAGCCACCGCCCAGCTTAAAGAGTTTCTCAGGGGTGAGCATGCGTCCTCGTTTCTTCTGAACATTTCACTTCTTCTAATTCAAGCAAACATACTTGCTCAGGAAGGCCCCGTATCCACCTGGCGTTTTTTACATGCAGAAAAGCCGGGCTGTGCGCTGAGAAGAAAAGTGCTGCACGCCCGTGCTGTCTCTATGTCACTTTTTCTCCAGACGTCCGCCTGCTGCTGCAAACGCTCTCTACTTTTTGGGAACAAGTGGAAAAAGACGCTGGCGTTCAGAAAGAAACGCTAGGTGGACACGGGGCCTAACACACACACACACACACACACACACACACACACACACACACACACACACACAGTCTTGATCAGATGTTTAAATGGTTTCAGTGTGGTTCAGTGGTAGAGTCGGTTGTCTCTCAACCGGAAGGTCAGGGGTCCCCAGCTCCTGCAGCCACATGTCCAATGTGTCCTAGGGCGAGACACTTAGCCCCAAGTGGCTCCTTCTGCTTCATCAGCGGTGTATGAATGTGTATGAATGGATTAGTTACTTCTGATGGACCCAGCAGCCTCTACCATCAGGGTGTGAATGTGGAGGTGGACCTGCAGTGTGAAAGTGCTTTGAGTCGTCAGACGGCTAGAAAAGAGCGATACTAGCCCTTTGATATTTTTTTTGCATTTAATTAGAATACAAATAACCAGTACACACAGTGCATCACCTGCTCTTATCCGGTTCCAGTTCATGACCGTGGATTACAGGGTGAACGAAAAACCGACTGCAGAGTGCAAAGAGTCCCCGCCCTCTGACTTTCAGGAGCCCGGTCTGCGTGATGACCACAGACCTTAATCAGAAGTCCCCAACATCCCAAACACATTAAAGATTACAACAGGAACACGCCATTCGTCATCCTCAGTCGTTAGCGTGTCGGTGAAACTCTATTAGCTCTGTTCATGATTTATATGAGAGGCTCTCACAGAGCGTCATTAGCTTCACATGTCGCCGACAATTATCCAAGCCTCGGCACATTTTCCATCATTCACGAGCAGTGAGTGATGCCGGAGCGTTCTCCATCCGTCCCTCCAGGGCGTGTATGTGTGCGTGCAGGAGTAACAGCTGATTGATGACTCTGTGTGTAAGTCAGTAGAAACATTTTGTTCTTTGATCTGCACAGGTCCAGCAGATCTCTAAGGATTTATAACATACGTTCATTTCTCAGCGCTCTGGTCCTACAATACAACCCACGCCACACAACTACACGTCAGACGTGAGACTTTCCGAGAGGAACTCGGTAAACTTGTAAAATCAGAAACAGAGGAAACGCGCTGGGACTGTTTTTTCTCCCCTGGCGTAAAAGGAGAAGCCTGAGGGGCATGTTTCTCTTCACAGCGTGGTGCTCAGGGCGAGCTGTGAAGCAGCGATACACCTCAGTGTATCGCCGTATTTAACCAGAGGAACTTTAGTTTGAGGAGACTGACGAAACACATCTCTTCATCTGCAGTCATGAAAAAGAGTCATGAAAAAACTAAATTAGTTTCACACTGAGCAGCAGGAGCGCTGCTCGTTACATGTTCTCTCTGTGGTGTCTGTGAGAGAACGCGGCACATTCCCCCTCCGTCAGTTAAAGAACTGATGGCGTGATGGGGGGGTCGAGGGGGGTGTCTGCTTTCAAACTTCTGTAAAGTCGACTGAATTTCACTCAGATGAAAACTCTTGCACCACAGTGAGCTAACACGACATGTTTTATTAATCTTTACAGCAGCTGATAGGTGCGGCTCAGCGGGGGAGGCAGAGACTCTCCAGAGTCCCCCCCCCCAGCTTCCTCCTAACAAACAGACGCCCTGTTCAGACCGCCGTTTCAAGCCGTGATATTTACGCCCCTGTGATGTTTCACAAAGTAAAGTCCCACATGAATAACCCTGAAGATTCCTTAAGGGTCTGTTTTCAACAACCTTCTCCTTCCTCACAAAGATTCAAACTAGACTGCAGTGGACATTATAGAGATGGATTATTAAAGGAAGGAAAGGAGAGAAATGAAAGGAAAGGGAGGGAAAGGAAGGAAAGGTAAGGGAGGGGAAGTAAGGAAAGGTATGGTTAGGGAGGGAAATGAAGGAAAGGTGGCAGGACAAAGAAAGGAAGTAAAGGAAAGGTAAGGGAGAGGAAGGAAGGAAAGGAAAGATAAGGGAGGGCGAGGAAGGAAAAGAAAGGAAAGGAAATGAAAGGAGAAGGAAGTAAAACCTCTTGCCCTCAGTAACTCGTTCAGGTGAAAGTAAAGTTCTTTATAATGAGATGCCGTCTCGTTCGTGGCCTTCACGAGGATCAGTTCGTCTTCCATACGCCCTAATTTAAACTTCTCGGGACGGCTGCTCTTCTTATTCCTAATCTATGTTAATGTAACCTTTTAGTCGTCTGCTCAGATTCTGATTTTAGAGATTGTCAGTGAATCTGGAGAGATTTATCAAGATTCTCGACTCCGAACAGAATCCAAATCATTTCTACAGGACCGTCACGGTTTCCTTGGACTCCTCCTTCTTGTATCTAACGGGGCGCAGTCACACTCGGCCCGGTTGCTCCGTACTATTCTGAAGCAAAAAAGCTGTGACCTCCGAGGATCCGAACAGTAAAAGTTTACACAAACTTGTTCTTAACAAAAGACCTTCAAATAAACTTTCCAGGAAGTGTTAAAATGGCATGTGTACATTTCTCTTCTGAAATCATTCTGTTCTTAAAACGATCAGGATCCAGTTGGACTCCTGCAGGTTAGATAATCATCAGAAGAAGCGTTTTGTTCCAAACGCCATTATAATCATGAGTTGAAATAATTGGTTATTACATGTAAAAGCTTCCAACAGCGATTTTCTGCCACTTCTGGTTGTTCCAGCGAGGAAGGTTCCAGTGATTTGTGAAGTGCCTCTATGAGGAGCTTGTTGTACGGACCGCACTCGGACAGACGGCGCATTGTTAGCGCAGTGAATTTATCCAAGTGTTAAGTGCGTGCTAGCCATTTATGCCTCGCAGTGAGCTTCTTAGTAATGAACCCCCTGCAGCATGGTGTGTGCATTAACGGTACAGTGAGCCTGTGGGCTTGCCGCCCCCCCCCCCAGCAGGTGGTTCACCGTGATACTGTTTGTGACGTTGCTCTGCTCGTTAGGAAAGAGAACACGTTTATGTTTCTCCTCTCTGCAGAGTTTGAAGCCCTCTGCGGTGGAGAAGTAACCCCCCCCCCCTCTTTGTGTCTTGATGTGGTGAAGTCTGCAGCTCCTCGCTCCATGTCTGAGTCCAGTTTTGCTTCTCGTCCAGGGCTTGCTCTCTCTTCCATTTTGCATCCCTGACATCAGTACCCCCCCCCCCCCCCCCTTTAACTCCCCCTTCGTCTCTGTCCATCTAGGCTGTGAAATATTGATGCAGGGTAAATGACATCAGTAGTCTGTTTCAGAGAAATGATGCCGCCCGGCCTCCCAGTCACTCCTGGCTGTTTTTCTCATTATTTTCCCACCGCCACTCTCCTGCATCTTCGTAATGCCCCCGTGCTTTATTTATGATGGCTCGTGGGCTCCCTATTTTTGCACCTCGCCTCTCCCTCCTCCTTTGATTTCCTCGACTTTCTTTGTTTTTTTGGACCGTGGAGGAGAATGCGTCATACGTCTTCTTCTTATATTTAAATGTCACCGCGCATACACACACTCTGCAAGAGAGGAGACCGTTCACTGATAAAAAGTTGGAAGAAGAATATCTGTGCTTATCGCTTGAACAATGTTTGGCTGTCCACACAGCATCAGTTTCTCCCACCATGCAGAGTGAAACCCAATCCTCAGGAAGGAGGACTGTTGCTCATTGGACAGAAATAGAGTAAAAATAAGAACAAGTGAACAGACAGAAGAGCAGATTAAAGCGTCTGCCCTTGTGAAGAATGTAAAGAGGAGTGTTTAGGAATTAATAAAAAAAACTTTAGAGGAATTTATTATCAAGATTTCCAACCTTGCTGTAATCAAAAGCCGTTTCCTCATCTGCACCCTTGAAAATATCTAGATAACTTCAGGAGGACTGCTCCAGATACTCTCCTGATCGGGCATGCGCCTCACAGCGGGAGACTATTCCTGTCAGACGGGGGGGGGGCTCCTGAGGTAAGACGTGATGTAAAAAGAACAACGTGGAACAGGCAGATGCTGCAACAGAGTCCTCTATGCGACGCTATAATGAGAATATTTGTCTTTATATCAACGCTGCGTTTAGTTGAACAGAATCTCAATCTGAAGTAAAGAGTGGAGAAGAACATACTGAAGAACAGGAAACATAATGCAGCAGGTTCATTAGAGCAGCAGTCCCCAACCTTTTTTGCGCCACGGACCGGTTTAATGTTAGACAATATTTTCACAGACCGGCATTTAAGGTGTGGCGGATAAATACACAAAATAAAATGATACGACCGGCATAAAAACTGTGGTATTTTCTAAATATAATAATAAACGTGAATCCACTGTGTACTCTTATGCAACTTTATTAGCAGCGCCCTCGTAACATTGCGCCAACAACATAACATGAGTAACATCCTCTCTGCCCCCTAACACTCTCTGGTCGCTATGGTAACGTTTAAACATGCCTTCAAAAAACACAAAAACTCACGATGAAAAATACAACTCACCGAGGTGAGTCACTTATGTCCAGTCTACTCCGTAATTTTGTTTTGGTTGCTGTCACTGCAGAAAATCCCGCTTCACACAAATAGGATGTCGGAAATGGCAACAGGGTTTTCAGTGCTGTTGTGGCGATCTCAGGGTATTCTGCTTTGACTTTAATCCAGAACACCGGCAGAGTTGTTGTTTCGAACATACTTTTAAGGCCGCCGTCATTTGCGATCTCCAGCAGTTGATCTTCTTCTTGCATAGACAAGCTGGATTCCCCTGGTTTGTTGACAAATGGGTGGCGGATCCATTCCTTGGCAGTTCGTGGGTCTTTTGTGGTTGGGAAGTAGCGCTCAAACTCGTTTAAAAGCAAAGACAGGTGATCGTGCACCAGCTGGGTGAATGAAGGCTCGGGCTCAGTCCCTTCCAAAATCCCCGCGAATGTTTGAAACATGTCAAATATACCTCTGTTCACGCGCCGTCCCCACAAATCCAGTTTGGCTTTAAATGCAGCTACTTTATCTGCCAACTTGAAGACAGTTGTCATTTCCCCCTGAAGTGACCGATTGAGTTCATTGAGCAGGTTGAATATGTCGCACAAGTAAGCGAGTTTTGCGACCCATTCCTCGTCACTGAAATGTGCTGCCAGCGGTGACTTTTTTTCTGAGAGAAATCTCTGCAGCGGCTCTCGTAATTCAAACACTCTGGCCAGCGATCTCCCTCGGTATAACCATCTTATTTCTGTGTGTAAGAGAAGGTGTCTGTACTCCGCGTCCATCTCCTCACAAAGCTGCTCGAACAGGCGCGAGTTAAGGGCGTGTGCTTTGATGTGGTTAATAACTTTAACCACATCATTCAATACGCTGTTAAGTTCCGGTAGTATTTTTCGGCTAGCCAGCATTTCCCTGTGAATGACACAATGCGTAGACTCACATTCAGGTGCAACCTCCTTAATCCGAGTAGGTAAACCAGACAGCCGTCCGGTCATGGCAGCAGCTCCGTCTGTGCATATGCCGACACAAAAGGACCATTTCAGTTTTCCTGATATATAATCATCCAGCGACTTGAATAGTTCTGCGGCTGTGGTTTTGGTTGGCAACGATAGTGCACATAACATATCCTCATGCACATCCTCCTGATAAAGATATCGCACATAAACAAGTAGTATTGCCTTGTTGTCAATATCTGTAGACTAGTCAACCTGGAGTGCGTACCACGGTGATGTATTAATCCTCTCCAACAATTGTGTCTCAATGTCCTCTGCTATTTCCTCAATGCGCCGAGTGACGGTTCTAGCCGAAAGAGGCACCTTAGCTATCTTTTTAACTGCAGCCTCTCCTAGAAGTTCACGGCAAATGTCTTTAGTGGCGGGCAGGATCAATTCTTCACCAATGGTGAATGGCTTCTTAACCTTAGCAATACGATTAGCCACCAAGTATGACGCTCTCAGTGCACTCGCATTTGTTGATGTGGTGGCCCTCAGTAATTGTTTCTGTCCTTCTTGTTCATGCTTTTTTCTTTCAAAATACTCCGAAGGCTTGTCTTTTAATGCAGGGTGCTTGGTCTCCAAGTGGCGAAGCAGTTTTGAAGGCTTCATTGCCTCATTAGAGAGCCGTTCGCCGCATATTATGCAGAGCGGGCTTGGTGCGCGGGAATCACCTGTCGCGATAAATCCATATTTTAAGTAGGACTCCTGGTATTGTCTGTTAAATGCAGCTTTCTTTTTCTCTGCGGACTGGTACTAAATGACCCACGGACCGGTACCGGTCCGCGGCCCGGGGGTTGGGGACCGCTGCATTAGAGCACGGAGATCGTAGAGGTGGCGTGCAGACAGTCTATGGTCGTGCAGTGATCACAGGGAATAAACGTCACCACCCCCTCCCACTCGCTCCAGGTGAATTCTCCTGATTATATCCTGCTGTGTTCTATCATCAGCTCACTCTGACTTTCTGCAGAATAAATACGAGGAGGCTGGAGGAGAAACTCCGGGTGAAGAGAGAAACATTCAGCTGTTTGTATTCACACATGACGCTCAGCCTGCAAATATTCTGAATTTTCAGGAGTTTTCTGCAGGTGTGAAAGACCTATCAGATAATTTAGAAACCAGCACCGCCCCCTAAAACTACAGAAGAAGAAATGTCTGACCTAAAGGACACAACAAGACCACCGAGTATCTCCAGCCCAAAACAAAGTCCAGCCATCTAGATGTGCATGGGATGATAGAAACCTAAATAAAGTCAAAACGGGGACCAAAAGCTCCTCACCATATCGCTGCCCAGAGGGAGCTCTCCTACCTGCAATCAGGGAGGAGGGAGAATCAGAGAGAGAGAGAGAGAGAGGAGGTTAAGGACACTTTACAGCAGCACACCTGTTCTCACATATTTCTCCAACATTACTTTGACAAATAGCTGCAGACTTCCACAGCTAACTATGATGCAGGAAGCTAATGAGCTAAGTTGCTGAGACATCTGGTGCCTCCAACTGCCAAATCCACGGCACACATTTTTTTTTATTATTACTATTTTTTTCATCCAGCTGCACATTTGTTGGTACTCGTTATTATGGATTTCACGCTCCTGTAGTGTTTAGAGAAAAGTTTTAGAAATCTGATTTGTCATCATCCGACATAAGAGCGAAATAATCAGGACGTAAATATCAAACAGTGAATTCAGCTTAATCATACAGCTGGTAGCATAGTGGTTAGTGCACGTGCCCCATGTACGGAGGCTAGAGTATTCCATGTGGGCGGCCCGGGTTCGAATGCGACCTGTGGCTCCTTTCCCGCTGACTCTGTCCCCCGCCCTGTCTCTAACTAAGACAGAGATTGTTAACGTAAATCAGACGTAGTGAATCAGGAGTAAATAAAAAGCTGCTTCAGTTGTTGTAAAAGTGAAGATGGAGGCAGAAGGTAACGGAGAATAAAAACAGGACGTAGAGCAAAGAGAATCTGTCGTGCACGAAGCCAGAAAAAAAACAACTCACGATAGAAAACTGGAACGCACGCCGACTCAGAACTCCGCGAGGGTCGAGTGGTTTCTACTTCCTTAGAAACCGCCCTGCGCTGAACGATGAAGAAAGTGAGTAAAGACGTTGAACAGGTCTCCAATGATCTGTAATGATCTGCTCTTTAAATATATGACAGGAGGACGTCATTTATATTCAAGAGACTGAAAAGAAGGCGTTAGTTATTAAAGGGACGAGGGTCAAGTGTTCAGGGTCCAACGTGAGCGCGATCTGAGTCGTTATGAGACTCCATTAAAAGTGTCCTTCAGGGGTCTGATGGGGAGAATATTCAGAGTTTTCATTTCCTCAATCATTTTCAGACAGGAGATACACGGGGCGGCGTATTTATCAGGAGGAGGCGAGACGGAAAAGTGACTGTCGTTTGTTTTTTGGGGGTGGGGGGATGGATTTGTTGTTTCATATCAGATTCTCTCGGCTGAAAAATTAGTTTCAGGTTTGAGAGCAGCAGCTCAGGTAAAATAGAACGTTTCAGCTTTGGACGGTTTTCACTCTGAGAATCAATCAATCAATCTTTATTTGTACAGCGACAATTCATAACAAATATAATCTGGAGACACTTTACAAAAGAGAGCAGGTAAAAGACCTTACTCATTGTTATGCTACAAAGACCCGGTGTTAATCCATCACGAGCACTTAGCAACATAAATTAATCCGTTACTGAAAGAATGCTGCATCTCCTTCTAGCTTTTGTTGCCTCAAAAGAAAAATAAATAAATCCCCAAGCGTCTGCATCTTCTGTTTCTTTTCGTCTGAGCAGGTGAATTTTAATCCTGCAGTTTCTCAAGTGTCCACTAGAGGCTGGCTGCAGAAGCACAGGAAGTCACATACACGCCCATTCTAAACAGCCTGTTTTTACAGCAGAGATTAACATGTTTACTGCCTGGTTCAAAAAACCAAATAGGTCTGATTAGCTCATGTCTCGATCAGCACACACTGTACGGGGGGTGAATGTTTTGATGACTCATCCGTTTTGATTTAATGAAGGATAAGAGTTATTCACAATAAGGCGTGTAGCTGACCTGATTGACAGGCGGGCGAGGTGTAATGGTTTGTCAGGAGGCTTAAAACCCGCCTCAGCTCCAGCTCTCAGCCTGTCTTTAGGTTAGACTGAAAGTTAGGCTGAGACAGCATTTCCAGCATGGAGACCGCAACGGGTGACCTCACTCAGGTTTCAATCATTCATATTCACAGCCTGTGGTCAGCGCAGTGTTTAGCGAGCTAATTCAGCGAGTACGATGAAGGGGAGGGCAGCTTTTTCGTAGTGGAAATATTCCCATTATTTAGACTTTTGTTATAATGCGTCATTCGGTCCTGTTATACGGCTGCAGGGTTACACACGATGGGCGGTAAGGGAGGCCGTGCACTGACGGTAGAGTCGATACACCGTGCAAAGAGAGTACTCTCGTAATTTTCCTCAGAGGGTAACGCAGTAATGTTACGTTTCCCAACACTGATTGAGCAACATGAAAATAAGCATTTCACAGTCTGCACATGATCAGAAAGTAAATACTGCAGCAGCATGAAGTCTCCAGCTATCAGTCAGCATCGGCTGTAAACTCTGTGGATCAAATCTATCAAGTAAAGATTAGTGAGGTATCTCACTTCTTACTGTAGTTGTTTTAGAGCAGATCATTACTGCTCACACCACTCGAGTCTGAACATCTTTAATAGTGTTTATATAACCTTTGTTTAAAGGCCTCAGCAGTTTAATTACATACACAGATAAATGGAGAGAGCAGTAATAATACTGGAAGTACTAATGAGCAAAATAAACACCAGTAGCAGAAATCTGCAGATAACGGCACATGAGCCATAAGTGTTGGCCACCGACAGCCGCGAGGGAAACAGACATCTCAACACTGAGCTTAAGCTCCACAGATAAACCTGATTGCCTCTTTAGTCATCACAGTACAAAGTGTAACAGCTTCTCTGAAGACGGAGAGCAGGACGCTGATGGTAATGATGCAGATGTCAGAGAGTCCACCCACGTTAAGACAGACGGCGTCCCACAGGGCGCTGCAGAGGGATCATCTCTTCCATGAGAGTTTCTCTTTATTTATCCTCTTTATTTAAAGGCTTTATATGCGACCTTTATATATATTTTTCACACTTAAATGTAATAAAAATCAAGTATATCCTCTGAAAATAACTCTGTGAGTAATGACTGTCTACAATAGGTGTAACACCCGAGTCCCACTGTCTGTGATGCTTTCAGAGTTTTCAGAGTCCTATCTTCAGTTTGTTTACATTGCTCAGATGGCGGCTGACTCCTCCCCTCGAGTATAAAAGTTGTTTAATTGAGGGACTAGAGAAAAGAAGAATAACATACTGTACTCACTGCTTAACTGTGTTTCTAGATCACGCTCATTTCGGGTAAAGTTACATGCAGTGTGAAGATACGAGCATAATAAAGATCGCTAGCATTAGCATGCTAACACAACAATGTACCGCGAGTTGTTTTGGTTTCATGCTGGTGCTCAAGGGCGACATCTGCTGGATCAAAAAATCGCATGTAAAGCCTTTAAGAGTATTTTTAAACGTACTTTCTGTGGTTATATCTTGGTGATAATCACATTATTTATGTCAGTATGTCAGTTGAGCTCCGGTTGAGAAGCAGGTTTACTCTTTTTAGATTTTAACTTCATTGTTTTCATCTTTTAAAGCCCTTCTAGGCATGCACACATCATAGTTTGTCATCTACTCCTATTGTCCATCCATCTGTCCATTTTCTTCCTCTTACCTGAGGTCGGGTTGGGGTGGCAGCAGGTGAAGTAAGTCTCCCGAGCAACGTTTTCCAGCTCCTCCTCCTGGGGGATTCTGAGGCGTTCCCAGGTCAGACGGGTTTATAATCCCTCCAGTGAACTCTGGGTCTACCCTGGGCTCATTGTAAGCATCCATAAATGAGCAAATATCTCATCCACCAATTTGCAAACTTAAAAAGCAGCTAGCATGGCTGTGAACTTTCGAGTCTTGTAACTGAAGAAGTAGCATCAAACTTAAGGCGTGTGGACTATCCTGTGTAACCAAGACTTGTTCTGCGTACTCCTGGCTGTATACCACAGGGGTATTTGGCAAATGTTGTTGTTTTGCGATTAAAATGAGCCAACCAGAGGCAGCTTCATGACTTCGTATCTACATCAAAAGTGTTCGCCTCACCTTCTGCGAAAAAGTGACAAGAGTAAAGACGGCCTAAGCACCTCCACTCGTATCCACTCGAGGCAGAAAGATCCTTTTTTATACTCCAATAGCATCACATAAAATCCTCATTAAGCACTCTGGCTGACTACATAATCCTGCAGAGATCGTGTGTGCGTGTATGTGTGTGTGATACAGCAGTCTTTGGAGGTAGATTGTGTCTGTTCCCTGCTGACCCAGTCTTGGATGGTTGCCACTGATTGGGTGATCGGCTGGTTGAAAGTGGAGAGGGATCGCTGCAGGAGGAAGAGGAGCAGACCTTTCAGCATAGCAAGCAATACGGCTTCATCTGCTTATTGTCAGCACTCTGGAGTCTCTCCACACACACACACACACACACACACACACACACACACACACACACACACACACACACACACACACATACACACACACATTCTCATCCAAACCTCATTTAAATATGCCCACACACTTCCTCCCATTTCACTGTCAGTGGCATACAGAAGTTTTCTCTTCCTCCTCCCATCCACATCCACACACACACACACACGCACAGACACACACACACACACACACACACACTTCTGCCAAACAGTGTATCCAGAGGCAGAGATTTGCTCCCTTAATAGAGCAGCTAATCTTTCTGAAAGCACCTATTTTGCATGCACAGACCCACCTCTCTCCTTCTCTCTATCTTCCAAAAAAGAAAAAAGAAACCTTCTTCTGCAAATAGACACACAGAAAACACACACTCACAGGAGATGTCTGATGTCCCTCTATCTCTAAAGTTTACATTTAATGACTTTCCGAGTGTCCTTGTGACGAGCAGAGTGATCGCTGAGACGGCAGAGATAAAACGATCAAGGTGTACGTGTGTTTGGTTGTGCGTTTGTTTGTTCTCATCAACTCCGAGCACGTCTGGCCTCTGCTTGCATAATGCTACAGTAGGGCATCTCTCTCTACCCCGCGGCAACAGTTGCTAGGGTTACCGACAGGTCGGCAACCGCAGCGATGAGGATAAATGAGCTCAGGGCTCCCATCAGCCCCTGGGTCGTACTTACTCTGCCTTTTTCTCTTGGACACACACACACACATATGTTCTCCTGCAGAGAAAGTAAATATCTTTACTCGAGCACATGACTAAACACACGTCAATCACACAGACACACACACACATCCTGCGGCAACCTTCTCACACACTCAGATGTATATTCCCCTCTCTGTGCCTGCCACATCGTCTTTGTGGTTGCTGGTTTGAGTCCAGCTTGTCAAACAGCGTCGGCACTAGCCTGTCACTCCTGAGCCGTGAGCTCTGAGTGTGATCCATCATTATAATGATCATCTGCTCCGACATCTCATACATCACATCCCCCGCTCTCATTTAATGTACTGTAGTCGCTCCTTTAGTCACTCATTCCATTTCTGCCCATCTGTCTGGAGACAGCGGCGCTGTATCACACTTATGACGTGTTGCATGTGTGAGTTTGTGTCATTTCAGCTCATGTGTACCGATGTAGCGCTGCGGGCGCGGTTGAAAAGTAAAAATCACTGTAACTGGACACTGTTGTTTATCTTCTGTTTGTTGACTCCTCTGTCACTGCTCGTGTGCTCGTGTTGTCCTCTTGTCACTGCTTAACGGTTTCTCTGTTTTGAGTTCTGACTGCTTCCTCGTTTCTTTTATCCGCAGGACGATGGAGATGTGGAGGACGACATGACCATAAGAGAGGTAAGGCCCACAGCCAATCACGCAGCAGATCACCCAACACACACAAACCTTTTTGGTTCATTTATTAGTTTCCAGTGTATTTCAATGTATCGCAGAGAGAGTGTGTTCATCACAGACGTGATGGTTCACCGTGCAGGGAGAGTGATGTGTATGAACGGTGAGCTCCCTCTATGAGGCGCTGAACCTGAGTCAGGATCTGACCGACACTCCTGTGACCCTTTCTCGTCTTAGGCCCCGTGTCCACCTGGGGTTTTTTATCTGGGCAGTAAAGCGCTGACTGTGCGCTCGGGTGTGTTTGCAAGACGCGTTTGTGCTCTGAGAAGAAACAGCTGCACGTCCGTCCTGTCTCCATGACAACAGTTTGTTGACAACGCCCGCTGTATGACCGACACTGCTCTGTTACTTTTTACTGCATGTTTTATATTTGAGATCATTTTTACCCGATCAGACACGGAGCGAGGAGGATGTGGGTACAAGACACGATCTGTAGGAGGCTTAAATACGGGGAATATCTGACGTCAACAGTGCGTTTCTGAAAAGTTTCAAAGATTTTTAACTTGAGCGCGCGGAGCGGCTGCACATAAAACAGCAGAGCGCTTGTTAAATAGACGCTGGGTGCTGCGCTTTTCAAATGCTCTCTAACACCAAAATCAAGTTGACTGTTCAACCCAAACAAGTTCCCTTCCAACCCTTTGTTTTGTAACCATCAAGGCTGCAACTGTTGGAACGAATGCAAACCCAGACATTTTACTCTAGAGCAGAATTATGATGAACCAGCAAGAGGTTTTCCAGTGATGATACGGCCCTGGGTTTAAAATATGACAATCTACAGTACATCAGAAAAAAAGCTGATTATGCTTTCTAACATCCTGATGCAATCTTTCCCGTCCTTCAACGACCAAACACTTTGGATTTCAGAACGTCGTCACACCACGACAAACCCAGATCTTCAAATACCTCAATATCTCCAGAGAGTCCGATTACCCTGAAGTCTTATATTTTTGGCTATGACATCATCCATAATTCATCCATCAACAGCACCTCTCATTTCCTCTCTGTCAGTCGCACATTCCTCACACTTTCTCCCTCCTTCCCCTCTTTTTTCTCCCGCCCTCGAAATCACTCATCGCTCGCCCCTCACACGTCTGCCTTGACATCGCTCCTCCCAACGTCTTCCTTCCGTGTTCGCCATTCACCTTCCTCGCCGCCCATCAATGTAGGTTTGTGTGATTTATAGAGTAATTCAGAGCCGTGCCCGGTCCATTGATTGTCTATCAGAGGGAGGTGATTTGTCAGGAGGAGGGGTAGAATGATTTGATGCCTTTGTCTTCTTATTAGTGACTGCCACCACATAGAAAGACATCATCTGCCAACAGGGCTGATTATATACGCAGTCAGACAGTTAAAGGACCAATCCGTGAGCTCTGTAGGTACTGAGATGATAAAGTGAGCTTACTGTATGATCAGACATTAAGGAAACATGCTATGTTGAAGTGCTGGCTTCTCTAACAACAATGCAGCAGCCAGTATGTCCTCCTTCTAACTTTAGATTCTGGTCCTGAATAGTCTGGATTTGTTTGGACCAGAGAAGGTAGGCGGTTTTAAGACACCCCCACACGGCCGTTTTGGACGCCCCTCAGTTTGCCAGATATGAGAGCAGTTATCAGGTCAAACCAACAGGTGTTGCAGCGATGGAATCGGGCAAGAGAACTGGTTCAGATAGAAGTGATTGTACCCGGCCTAAAAAGCCTCTGCATGTTTCTAATAAGCTCCACGAGCAGAAACGTGCTCAAACTAGGATCAATATTGGAGATGCTTTTGAAAAATGGAGAGAGGTTAGAACACAGAAAGGTTTACAGACCGATGCAGAGCTGGATAAACACTGAAGCTTCAGTGTCCACCACATGGCAACCTGCGTGAGCATCGACTCGAGAGGGGAGGAGGGAAGGGGGGAGCAGCTCTCTACGATATTTAGAATTTGGACTGCAGTACCCATTTTAAACACTAGGTGTTAGAGTTACATACTGCTCCTTTAAAAATAATAAAGAATATAACATAATGGAGCAAACTTATCAAGGATTTATGTTAAGCCAGAGTCGTCTCTCTCTGACTTTATTGGGTATGAAGCAATGCTTTGGATCACCTTTATTTATTAACTAATCGATAGACTGGCTTTAAATGATGAAAAAGACAAAGAATGACTTCATTAGGCTCCTTGGGGGAACTTTTATTGCTAACTCTATTATCATATCTGACACACACACACACACACACACACACACACACACACACACACACACACACACACACACAGATCAAGGTCTGAAGCACAAAAGTGCACACATAGTACCCAGAGGGGCGGCTGTGGCTCAGTTGGTAGAGTCGTGGCCTCTCAACTGGAAGGTCGAGGGTTCAATCAAAATGTGGGCAACATGTCCGATGTGTCCTTAGGCAAGACACTTAACCCTGAATTATTCCCACTGCTTCGGTGGCAATGTATGAAAGGGATTAGTTACTTCTGATGGATGATACTTCATAGCAACCTCTACCATCAGTGTGTGAATGTGTAGGTGTGACATGCAGTGTAAAAGCACTTTGAGTAGTCGGGAGACTTGAAAAGTGCTATATAAGCTCAAGTCCATTTACCATTTACCAGATAAATCCAGTTAATTCCAGTTAATGGAGATTAACACTTGTTGGCTGTTTAGTTAAGGTTTTTATTATTAACTAATGGAAATGGTAATGGTTTTGGTTGTGGCTGAGATGTCTGGATATATATCTATTTGCACATGATTGAAACAACATTTTGCCCATCAGATCTGGTTGATTCAACACGTATTGAAAAATCATTTTAATTTTTTTAAGGGCTACAGAGGTCAGAAAGTTCCAGCAACACTTGTTGTATGAAGAGCAACTTTATTCACTTTGTTAGACCTGATGTGTCCTTGGACACTTAACCCCATGTTGCTCCTGCTGCTTCGTCAGCGGCATCTGAATGTGTATAAATGGATGATGGAGCTCAAGTCCATTCACCACTGCATTTCGTCTTGTAGCCTTCATCAGGACGCCATCAACATGTCGGTTTCGATGAGATCGCGTTGAGAAGTTGGAGGATTGTTGGTCCACACTTACACACTGTTCACTCTCTTTTGTTCTGTAATGTTTGGCGTCTTCTTAACTCCTCCTCCTCCTCTGTGTGTGTGTGTGTGTGTGTGTGTGTGTGCGTGTGTGTGTTTGCAGATTTCAGAGTGGGAGGAGATGCAGCTTGATGAGCAGGTCAACTTCACCAACTGCAAGATCGACCCCGCCCCCTTCCAGCTGGTGGAGCGCACATCACTGCATAAGGTCTGATTGCAAATACAGCTGTGGTTCAACCTCTGTGTGTGTCTCGCACTGGAACACAACTTGTGTATATTTCTTTGTTGTGTGTCCTTTGCACTGTGTGTAGGTTAAAAAAAAACTCAACAATCTCCTCATTTGGAGCCCATCCAACCATTTATACACCCCTCCACATACATGGTTATGACTCGTAAACTCATAAATACAAACTTCTGTATTTTTCCCCTCATTGTAAAACATTTCTTTAAACAATCAAATATATATGATGCACTCAGAAAACTGACCGCCACCACCTCTCATACTCCAGGTGTTCTTTGTTCACCTATGCTGTGTCATGACGATGACAGAGCATAGAAACACCCGCAAAAACACACGAGTGCACACACACACACACACACACACACACACACACACACACACACACAGACCAATTATTCTCTTTCTGAGTGAAGGAGAAACTGAAAGAACGGTGTGAAAAGGGAGCTTTAGCTCTTTAGAGCACATGTTGATTTTGTTTTCTTACTACGGCACAATTGCATACCATAGACAAAGGCGCGCGCACACACACACACACATACACACACACTCATACACACACATGCACACTGATTCTTTCTGGTTTGCCAGCGGCTGTGGCAGTGCCTATGCTCTTCATTCATAATGCTACCCTCTCGCTCTCTCTCTCTCCCCCTCTCTCTCTCTCGCTCTCCCCCTCTCTCTCACTCTCTCGCTCCCCCTCCCCCCCTCTCGCTCTCTCTCTCTTCCTCACCCCTGAGCTCAGTGTGAATACTCTTTAAACATTTAAGAGAGGGATCCTGCACCAATCCATCTCGCTCCTTTCCCTCCACTGCACACTGCCAAAAGCCAATACCAGGCACAATCTCCTTCAGCATATTAAACACAGCCCGCCGCTGCTTTATACAGGCGTTCGTGTGTGTGTGTGTGTGTGTGTGTGTGTGTGTGTGTGTGTGTGTGTGTGTGTGTGTGTGTGTGTGTGTGTGTGTGTGTGTGTGTGTGTGTGTGTGTGTGTGTGTGTGTGTGTGTGTGTGTGTGTGTGTGTGTGTGTGTGTGTGTGTGTGTGTGTGTGTGTGTGGGTTATTCTCTCTACATCTTCCCCGGCCTCTCTGGGTCTGGTTATCATTTATCACAAGCTGTTTACTGCTGTTGTTGTTCAGTATTTGTCTGCAGGCTCTTCTGTGTGAGAGAAATCTGTCTCTTGGAATATTTACATGACAATTTGTCTCTGCAGTCACCGCGGTCAGCGTGGCCCACGGCGGATGTCAGTGTGTGTGAGGGAGTAGCTTGTGTGAGGGACTCAAATTAGCACACACATCTCTTTTTTTTAATAACCTCAAAGCACAGACCTCATCATCACTCTCTTGCATTCGCCGTCTAAAAATGAATATCTTTTATGGATGGCTTCAACCAAATAAAAGAAAAAACCGCTGAAGAACAAATTAAAATCAGGAAGTGTCTTCAGGATTTTTCTTTTCCACTGCAAGCCTCCAGAACATCTTTCAAATATCAAATAAGTATCGACCATGTTTGATGCAGTCAGTGTGATTTATGAAACCATTCAGAGATCCCTTAGCCTGCTCTCAAATATCTGCTTTGAGTTTTATCTGACAGACGTCTCAGAGAATCATCCTATCCCAGCACACGGAGTTACGTTTACTGCCACTCATTTCTTAGAGATCTCTTTTTCTCAAGCCAAGTATTAAGAGCTCTCATTAAATGTACTGTAGTCAAGAACACTAACAGAGACCAATATCCGAGACCAGAGTGATCCTAGACCAAGACAAGACCAAGATCATGGCAGGGCGAGACCGAGAAGAGACCAAGACATTTAGGGATTGAGACCAAGTCAAGAACAAGATTAAGATCAGGGCTCGGTGAGACAAGACCAACAAATTTAGGGATCAAGATCAAAACCAAGGCGGGGCGAGACCGATATATTTAGGGTTAAAATATTCATTGTTCATACTCGATACTATAATAAAATTGCCAAAGAGGAAAGCAACATATCTTCAGGAACAGACACATTGCTGTTTTTTTAAAGAATATTTTGGGTGTTGTTGGAGCTAAAATCTATTGGGCGCACGCCGACCAGCGATCATCACCATCGTGTCCGCCAGAGTCTCCACGGTTACTCCTCTTTTTCTCTCCTACAGACGGATCATTCCTCTTCAGTTTTCTTTGTTGTCTTTCATTAACAAACTTTAGTTTTCAAAACAATGATGCATGCAACGCTCAGCAGGGCATCGAGAGGGAGTGCTGTCACATGGGGCCCCCTTAGGGAGGTTTCCTACTGTCATTCCAAAATTTGCACATTTTGAGCCACTGCTTTGGTTTAAGTTTGTGAGTCCTCAGGGGCCCCCTACTGGTCTGGGGCCCCTAGAAGTCGCGTGGCGAGCAGCGCCTCTGGATTTAATGACCATGCCCTCTCTGTCTCCAAAGGTCTTCATTTCTTCACTAACGGGGACAAAACACAAAATGTGACTCAGTTCTTCTGTGCGGGTTCTGCTGGTCGAGCTTGTTTCTTCTTAAGGGTCTCTATTGTGCCACATTACCGCGCTGATGATCAGTTGATTCTACAATCCTATTTGCAGAACGTTTTAATCAGCGAATAGCCGTTTCAATAGATGTGAATGAGCTGAACTGGAGGTTAGCCGACTCTGTCCCGGGAGAAGCTGCTGTTACATTACGACGGGCCCTCGCCTTAAAAAACACTTAACAATCTTTTCCTTGGCTCAGCTTCAGTTTGCTTGGCACAGCAGGATCAATTTCAGACGTCCCAATTGCACATTGGTGCTAAGCAGAAAGTCCCATTAAACCCTAAAAGGGTCCAGAACCAAAAGTTGCTGTTGGCCTCAGTCCTGCGTCCCCTCTGATCAGCCGCTGAAGTTCTTCACCCCCTCGCTCTTCGTGCTCCGAGCTGCACAGAGACGCACTCCCGGGCCGTAACTCTAGAAGTGGAGATAAGATGAAATGAAACTTTAATGATCCCGGGGGGGGAAACTGAGTCGTTGCATCAGCAAATACACTTCTAATAGGGCGGAGAGTACAAACAGAGCAAAACAGGGTCGTAAAAGCTAACGATCTGAAAGTTGGAAAAACAAAGTGCAAATTATAAGAATGAGGGTTTGAATGATTCTAACAGCACATAATGACAGTCTCCCTTTGCATACAACTTTTGAGCACGGGTTGTTTTTATTTGGACTCCATAGAAATGAGATACGTCATTTATTTTCTGTCATCAAAATGAAAAGATAAACTTTAAAGACACTTTGAGGGTGATGTATGTTCAGGAAATGAAACAGAATGTTGGAGTTTGACAAATATAATATTCTAGATACTTTAATTAGCTTAGCTGGTGCTAACCATGAACTTGACGTCGATACTATAAATAGAAATCAGTCTTGACTTTTATCCCCTTTTTATACAAGAGGCTAGTCACCCTTTAACGTCCTCCTCTTGTGTGTTTGATCCCGGTCGTGAAACAGCTGTCTCAGGTTAATGTGTGCTCATCATCATTAGAGGAGACTCAAGTCTGCAGGAAGAGTTTCACACGTATCCATGAAACTATTTATTTTGCCAACGGGTACCATATGAAGTTAAAGGTATAACATGCAACGTTTAGAGAAGATGTCCAGTAGATGTTGCACTTGAGCACTGGTCTCTAAGATGAAAGAAATCACTTTTTAAATCTTTAAAAAAAAAGGAGCTGTTGTCCGAGGGTTTGATCCCCAGCTCCTGCAGCAACATGTCCGATGTGTCCTTGGGCAAGACACTTAACCCCGAATTGATCCCGCTGCTTCGTAGGCGGCCTATGAATGGATTAGTTACTTCTGATGGTCTCTTTACACAGCAGCCTCTACCATCAGTGTGTGAATGTGTCAGTGTGACCTGCGGTGTAAAAGCGCTTTGAGGAGTCAGAAGACCAGAAAAGAAACATACAAGCTCAAGTCTATTTACTGTTTACAATATCCTGCAGCTGAAGCTTAGGCTGCTGCTGTTGGAGTGCAATGCATCCTGGTGCTTGTAGGATTTCTGGCACGTCTCTGCAGGTAGAAGAAATTAAACAAAGAACTTTTAGCTTCAGTTTACTTTGTTTACCATTAAAACTGATTGCACCTTTAAACTGAAAGTTGCATAACTCCCTCTAGATCAAATCTAAATCAATCCACATCATAAACACGGCTATGATGCGCAGGGCAAGGCAGTGTTCTTTTTTAGGATAAATATCTTCGACTGATGAACCACTTTTCTTTCTTTGTTTTCTTTTCTGGATAAACTTGTGCAACTGGATCACTTTGAATGTCCCTGGTCAAATTTCCCAGAACGATCGTGTCCCATTTAAAGTAATGTTGGACGATTTGAATGAATCCATTGTGCACAAAGTCGTCCATGTTGGATAATTGAAGTCAGCGGTGCGTTTCCTCTAACTGCACCTCACTTTCTACTTAAAGCAAAACACAGCATGCTCTCTTATTTTCACTGTTTTTATTGCTTCACTGATTGTTTCTGTTTCCCTGCAGACCCATACCATCTTCTCTCTGCTGGGCCTCGACCACGCCTACGTCACCAGCATCGGACGCCTCATCGGGGTGGTTTCCCTCAAAGAGGTACCGATCTTTTTTGGGGGTATTCTTCGACATTGGGGCATCATTAATGTGCATGTTTTATCTATGTAGATCAATCTTTGGTTTATGTTCTCATCACACCGTGTTGTGTAAAAGTCCAGACTCTCATCATTTACAAACGCAGCTTAGACGCCGCTTTCATAACCGTAAAAAATCACTGTCGGAGTCGTCAGGAGCGCTGTCACCGTGCTGAACACATACACACAAAGAGCTTTCAGTCAACATTTATGATTCCTCCTCCCTCCGCCTGTTAGAGACTGTGACAGACAAAAGGCTGCTTAATATTGCCGTCTTCCTCTATTGTCTCGCTGTCTGTTTTCCGCCCGCCTCACTCTCTTTCCACTGCAGCCTTTTGCATGTTGTGAATTGGCCATGAAGTGGAGAGAGGATTGTTGCTAAGTGCAGCGCCGCTTGCCTGTCCCTGACATTTAGGCTTTTTTGTTCTGCGTTCCTCCAGCAGACAAAAAAGCCAGCCAAGGCAGATAAAGCCCGTCCTCTCACATGGTCTGCCTGTCCGTCACTCAGACACGCTGTTACATCACAGCCTCTCCGTTCTGTGTGAGAGAAAAGAAATGCAAGGATGTTTGTGTGCGTGATTACAGTGTGTTATGTCCACCCTACAGTACGCAAAGGCTGCTCTATGCAGCGACACAGGATCTGTAGAAGCCAAATCCTTCACCCCATATCAGCCAAAAGAAGATCTCGACCCGGCCAAACAGAACACTGAATAATCCGTCATCCTGAGACCAGAGAGGAAAAGAATGAGACTTTTAGAAAACGTGTGCACAAACCACCAATGGATTTAGAAAGTTGAATATTGTTTGTATACGATCACATGTCCTGATAAATATGTCTGAGAGGCCATTCAACCCCAATGCATTCTGATTATTTTGAATTTAAAAAATTTTTGTAAACATTATTTTAAATGCAAGTGCAGAAGTTTCTCTATGTCCCAAAACAGCGAACACTGCATCCCCACCAGGGGGCTCTCAATCAAAACAATGACAAAAAATGATGCAGAGGCTGGCAGGGAATCATGGGAGTGATGCTCTCTGCTACTCCACCCCTTCCCACCCTCGATGAAAACGACCTCCCAATTGACCGTAGTCACGATGGCTGGGTCAAATTGACCTGAGGCAGAGAATACGTTTACAGACGAGCTAATGTATCCGAGTATAATGTACATGATGTTTTTATCACAGCAGCACATACAGCGACAGTACGGCAGCTTTCAGTAGCAGCTCACGCTTCCTTATGGTCTTTGTCGTAACATTCAGTATTTCCACGGCAACGATAAACATGTTGCGTTTGTTATGGCGGCCGTCACGACACAACACGTCCCATTACCACTCCAAAATGAAGGATTTCTCTGGCTTTGACAAGTGTTGGAAATATTTGAGGTAATGTAGGAAATCAACAAAAATATAAATATAACAGGTTTAGTCCATTTTTAATTAGTCCCCTTAAGGACATCATACTTCATATTCGTCTTTTGTAAAATTTAAAGAAATCGTTCTGCTATTCTTGGCCTCAATCTGTGCCGACTGTAACCACATGTTAGTGACACGATGCTGCTGTCATTCAGGCCGTTTCCAGAAACCACGTCCTAAAATAATTGTCTCCAACAGTCTCAGCCTCTTTGATTTTCATTATGTAGTTACTGTAGCGGAAGCTGTGAGGGAACATTTTAAATCCACTTTCAGTGCTGTGGTATGCGGGAGGCGAGGAGAGCCGCAGAGATTAATAAATGTGGAATCGTTTCCGTTTCTCGTTTCTCCTCTGTGAAAGAATTTAGCCAACACAGGTGAGAGCACAAGTCAGCTCGACCTCAGCCTCCGTGCTTTCTTTCCTCTGACCACGATCGTTCCCTGTATTACATTCTATAAAAAAGAGAAAATAGCTTGTGTGCGTCAGATTGTAAAGTACTGACATGATCACTGTAGAGCCAGGGAAGCATCCAGCGAGCAGTTTCATTTCCACTGAGGCCGCCCATGACAAAGCTGTGTGCAGCAGTTTAATGAGGCACTGTGAAAAGAAGCCTGAACTGTGCAGCACAGAGGAGACTCTGAAACCGGAACTACCGACCAACTGAAGCGCCGTAGAAATATTCGCCCTCTTCAGACTGTGTTTCTGCAAAAGCGCTGTAACTTAGCTCCGCCGTCATTGCGTCTTTGTACGTTCATACGGATTCTGTGACGGCGTAATAGTGTGTAATGGCGTCCCAGTCTGTGAGGTCACATTGCATTTCAGCATTGCAGAAGCGCGGCACAGCAGGAGCTCCACATACACACACAGTCAGACATGCACACACACACAGCGCTGTTCTCCCCCGCTGGCTCAGTTGATCCCCTCTCTCCTCTGGAACACCTGTTACTACCTCTGAAAACGCTACAGAGGGGGGGGTCACTTGGTCGCCCCATTACACCTCCATGACATTCAGATTGAAGGTGATACGTCACAGAGGTGTAATCATCACATTATTATTCTGAGTAAGAATAGTGATAGTATTCTTGTCTGATGTTTTTTGTTTTTAGGTTAGCTCTTTGTCTTCAGTTCTTCTGTCCTATTCACGGAGGTCAAATGTCACTATGGCTTCTTAAAACATGCAAATGGCCATGACTAAATAATGAATCACCAGCCTTCTGTCCTCCATGCAGGTGAACGTCCACACACCTGTGCTAACCGTGGTTACAAATAGCTCCGGTCGATTCGTCAGTTTAACCTGACACAGCCGACATATAACTGTATTTCCATTTTATTGATCTAAATACTGACAAACTGTGCCGCGCTACATGATGCCATTCTTCCACTGTACTGTTGTTTACTTCCTGGTCATAGTTCAGCATTAGGCCGGATGGCAGCAGCTACAGCTCCAACTAGTGACCCGGTACACAACATTCGACAGGCTTGACAAAGTGCAGTGTGAAAGCAAACCAACCCAAATGAAACATGCATCAAGATCGTAACTTCACCCATGAATCGCAGTCCACCAAACTTTATCTGTGAAAGCAACCAAGAAGTTTTTGCATCAGGCTGAATTTGTGCCTTCAGATCTAACGGTTTGTTCTCTTCCCTTCAAGCTTCGCAAGGCCATCGAGGGCTCTGTGACAGTGAAAGGCGTGAAGGTGCGTCCGCCGCTGGCTAGCTTCAGAGACAGCGGCACCAGCAGCAGCGAGAACGAAGCCACGGAGCTCCACAAGCTGTGGGACCGCCACAAGAGCATGTCACTGCCCCGCGAACACACCCCCTCCGAGTCTGATGAGAAGTCCCAGTGAGGGGAAAAGAGAAGAAGGGGAGGAAGAGGAGGCGCTGAGATCTTTAATCCCCCAAAGCCACAAACGTGCAGAAATCCTCAGGGCTAAGGATCAATATTTAATTCTGGAAAGAGTTCTACTGCTACGCCAGCCTCTCCTCATTTCTCTCCTCATCTGCTTCTCTCTCTCTCCTTCCCCCGCTGTCATCACCAGTACTATCCCCAGAAGTCTTGCACTGACCAAGCCAGACACTCCACGAGGGAGTGGAGCACATCTCAACCATGTGCCCTGCTCTCCATTTTACCTTGGGAACCCACAGCAGAGCAAATGTGGATTAGGGTGAAAAAGGACATGTGTCGGTGGATTCCGACAAAGGGAGTGGGTTCAAATCTTTAAAAAAAAAGGGATTTTTTTAAGCAGATTTTTTTCTTTTTGACTTGTGTATCGTTAAGAGTTTGATCAAAGTTTAAACCTGAAAATGTTTTATTTTGGAAAGAGTCTTCCACTTGAATAGAGAGATTCAGAAACTATGACAAGGAAGAATACTGTAAGTGTGTGCGTGTGTGCGTGTGTGCGTGTGTGCGTGTGCGTGCGTGCGTGCGTGCGTGCGTGCGTGTGTGCATGAAGAGGGAGGGAGCAAACATACGGACGAGTACTAGGGCCAGGCTAAAGAACAAAGGTGATGGGACGACATTATTTTCTATTTATGCATCAAAATGTTGAGAATACAGTTTAAATGTCCATAAAAATAAAATCTCAGTTTTAAAGGTCACATAATAACAAAATCCACTTCACCATGCTTCTCTAACACTATTATGTGTCTCTAGTCTCCCTACAAACCCCCCAATGATGAGAAAAGTCCATCCTCTCCATCTTTTGCCTGCTCCACTTTTCAGAAAATGTGTGCTCAAACAGGCCGTTTGGAGATTTTCCCTTCATGATATCTCAAAGGGCAGTAACCCCTCCCCCAGGTGGGTGACACTCCCACAGCTAGGTGTTTGTTCTGCCCTCTGAGTCTGCCTTCTCACCGTAAACAATAGGACATGGAGTGAGATAGCCCAAGACACCAAAGCCCTTCCAGAGAGGGGGTGTGGTCAGACACAGCTCATTTACATTTAAAGCTACAGACACAGAAACAGTTTGTTCTGATCAGGGCTGAAATAGAGGGGTTTATAGACATGATCAAATACAGGATCAGAGTGGATTTAGAACCAGAAACTTCACACACATGTTTTAAGGAGCTCTGAGACCAATTTAAACTGGTTGAAGAGGAGGAGAATATGTAAACCTTTAAGAACAAGAGTGAGAGATGACAAGAAATAAACAGAAAAAGTTGGAAAGTCAAGAATCAAGAAATCAAGAAAGTCAAGATTAATTTAGCTTTTTGATAATAGAAAGCAGAAAAAAGTACCGTAAAACTCCAATTGAAAGCCCAGGCTTTATTATCTGACCCTGCCTTTAACTGAGACAGGCGTCAAGCATGCCGACCTGCTGCACAGCTGGAACGCTTACAAGCATTCTTTTCTTTCAATCTTTATCTCACAGATGTTGAAGTCCATCTTAATGTTTTAATGCTTTCATTTTTAACTGCAAACTAATGGACACTAAACGCATCGGGAGCCTCTAACTGAGAGCTGCCTTCATTAGCACAACGTGCAGCAACTCCAGGATTTTCAAAGGGACTAGGCCTGAACTTGTGATGGGCTTTTATTAGACGTTTTACGGTAAATGTTGAAGTTAAAATGGAAATCCTCAAAATCTGAAAAAATACTTCCTTTGGCGTGTTTTTATTTTCTATACCTCGCTTCTGGCTTTCTAGAAATTAGCGTTCTTTTTTTCCATCCCTGGCCCTGATAGTCGTCCGTACAAAAGACTTGTTCCTTTTAAATCTTAAACACATTTCACTCTTCGTTTCCGGCTCATCAGGTCGTCTGGGTTGAACTGGAATGTAAATCACTGTTTGTCCGATTGAGACGCATTGAACTATGGGACTGATGCCTTATTTTTCTGTTGTTTTGTTTTGTTTTGTCCTCATTTCTCCGCTTAAGACCTTTAATGGTCAGACTGAGAGCACGTCTATGCAAGCGAGCGTGCCGTTGGGCAGCGGCGAGAGCACCTGTAGCCCTTTTCAAAACGTATACTCCTCTCATACTGTAGCTACAGCCTTACATCACAAAGACAAATTAGAAAACTGGCAAACAAAGAGACGGCGGCGGCGATGCACTCAGAGAGTTTTCTGCTTATCTAAATTTAGCTGTTAATAACGGTTCGTCTGAATGTTGGGGCGGATGGAGAGGGCAGGAAGCGAGGGAGAGACGGAGAACAGGGAGCAAATGGATGGCTGAAAGACTGAAGACATCATTACCTAACCAGCTGCTCTGGGCCCTCTCATCAATCTGCCTTTGATTTCCATGTTCGCTAACCTCCATTACTATCAGTGACACAGATTACCCCCTCCCCTCCACCGGCTGTATGATGTAATGACTCAGTGCAGATTGCAGACCTTGTTGTTAACATTCACATAAACACTCCATAGCTTACATGAGCAGCCTGATTATTGCAGATCTTTGACGTGAGGGACGAATGATCCATGTTGCCAGATGGATGATAATCGTTTTAGTTGTACAATAATTGTAACAACTATGTAATTTACAATTTAATCTAAGAAATGCGCAGTGCAGAAAGATCTTGGCATGTCAAACAAACACACAAAGAAACCGTGTTAGTGATTGGAGAGCATCCACCTCAAACTCTCCAACTCTTTGCCTGATTGCCCACAGCCAAAAGATGCTAAATACATTTGGCGACAGCAGCCCAAAAATGAGTTCAGTGTTGGAGAACCAAAAAACTGAAGTTCTTCTAATGACCACTGGGGGCTGCTCTTAAAGTCAGTCAATCCCTGTAGAGCCTCATGTTAAAGACAGCTAACTTTACATTAGAAGAAAAACGGTTTTGGTCAGGAAAGGAACGCACTCTGTCGAACTTTCAATGAATTAACTGACGATTTGTCGGGACCAAACGTTGGGTAGTTTGCATGCACATTTTTAAGTCCTTTAAATTCTGACTTTGATATAAATATTATTTTGTGTCAAAGATGAAGCTAATGTTTCCATTATCTTTTGTTATAACATAGGCAGGATTGGCGAGGTTAGAAAGGGTTAAATAATTGATATTTTGACATCCCACTTCAGGCCACCCCTGCTAAAGTCAGCGCCCCCCCCAGTCCAAAAAGTCTGAACACGCCCCTGGTGAGAGTCAGCAACGTTTGAAGTCAAAGTCAGAATGATTGTGACATTACTGCTACGAGCCAATCATGGCGGAGCGATGAAGCATAGAGCTGGAGCCATTAATGTTTAAATGGCGGCCTTGTTACTGACTCAGCGAGCGCTCGGACATGACGGATGATGTACACATATACTGTGTGTATTTAATTATTCATGTCTTACATAATGCGTGTTGCTTGTCGGCGAGCTCTCTGCGTATTGATTTCTCCCCCTCCGTCTTTTCTTCCTCTTCCATGTATTTACTCCCTTAAGCCACTGACCACGAACACATCCTCAACGACACACTCCTTTATTTAAAGGCAGGGTTGGTCATTTCCTCCAGATCCACTTTTTCAGATTTTGGTTGAAATTGTCAGAAATTTATAACTCATGTTCTCTGAAAAAGGAACAAAGAAAATCCGTCATCTGTAGCAGTTGTAAGTCTTTAAAAACTACAACCAATGTCTGCCACGAGGTACCAATCTGATGAACCAATCAGACGCCTCCCTGTCTGCTCGCTCTCTAAGTCTTGCGTGCTCTAGCCCACACTGATGACAGAGTTTATACTGAGAGTTTACTCACCGCTGAATGAGACATGAGACGACGTAGTTTCTACACAATGTAAGAGATGAGCTGAGGTCCACTTCTGGAGCAACGGCGCTCAAGCATTTAAGTGAGGGGGCGTGGCTTTTGGTTGGTGCAGACGGAACACTGAGGGAATGCTACTTTCAAAATCATGCTAGTTTGAGAAAATGACCGACCCTGCCTTTAAAATATATTTGTAATGTTTTTGTTTTTAAACTAAATGTCATCTTCTACCTTCTCTAGCTCTGCTGTTCAGAGGCCTTAAATATGCACTCATAGTTCGGCTTCATTGTGCTAACTTAGCATTTGTTGCTATGCATGAGTTTAAGTTTTGGTGGTTTCCTGTCTTGCTGCAAACCACTAAAAGTAAAGAAGCATGGCTCTGCATGTGAGAGTGCACGTGAGATTTTATACGATCGTAATGTACCAAAAATAAAAACAGAAACTTGACAGAAGTCGAACACGGGACGTATGAATGATGTTTGCCGTAATGTGCCTGTTTGTCGTTCGTCCTTACAGTCTCTTATTTTATACTCAGTGTCCGAATAATTCCACTTTGATCGGTGTCTTCCATTCATGCAATGAGCTTTATTTACGCGGGGCTGGGTTAGCGAGTTGTGCTCATAGATTAATATATTTAACATCATCATGTGTGTAATATAGAATCATAATTTAATGAACTAATCTCAAAGTTTTGACTACTCTCTGTTTGAAAGAGATTTACGGGGGCTGGTTTTATAACATGTTTTCTATTTGTATCACGTGAAGATTTGAAGGTTTGATTTGAATTCTGTGTTTTTGTTTTTGGGTTGTTTTTTTGTTTTTTTTTTATCTTTTGACATGCTGTCGGAAACATTTCTACTAAGACAAGTGCAAATAACGCTGAAGGCTGCTCGTGGCTTCCTGGCGAGGAAGCAAAGATGAAATATGTTTGTGAAGTCAGGGACGAATTGAAGGAGAATTATTGATTTTTAAATTGAATTTCTGGATCTCAAAGACTAAAAAGGTACAAGAAGTTCTTCAATGGACGACTGTAGATCCGTCCAGCTGTAACGGCTTAAATATCTTTGGTGGTTTCAAAGTGAAAATATCTTCAAAGAAAGGATTTCTATAGCGACAGAACTTTAAGATAATGATGAAGACAATTCAAGTCAAGCCTGGTTTAAACTTCTGAGTTGAATCAACGCTGTAGTGGCCTACACCACCCTGAGCACTTCATATTTGTGCATCGGTGAGTCCGCCTAGCTCTGCAATACTCCACCTACAATGCTAGAGCAATTTCTATGCTAGTTATACCGCTAGTTGCTTCGACCAAATTCTCAGCTGGTTTTACGTTCAGGAAACCGTGGCGACTGCAACCAAGCGTACAATGTCAGAGTTGGAGCTGACGCATATCGAGCAGCAGCTGATTAAACATCGGAGGAGATGTTCAGCTGGACAGTGTTGTTAGCTCAGGCTACCAGTTAGCATTCGTTAAACACACAGGTTCACATATATTCATCTTCCCGTCATAGTTAGACTCGCTATCAGGAGGGGAAATGGTAGACCAATCACAAGGCTTGTCGTATGCGTAGCTTCATCGTGTAGTTGAATTTTTATGGAAGTGCATGTCAGGTTGCAGGCGTAGACTTCTCTATAGGTACCTGCCTAAAGGGCATGCTACTGCGCAGAAGTCTAAATCAGGCTTAATTGAGACCCTAAAATATGTCAAATTAGGTACATATAATGCTCGAATTCTCCTTGAACTTTGACCTTTGAAGGGACCTGCAGGAGGTCAGTTGGCGTCCATTCCACAAGTGCCTGCATCAACTCTCCTTCTCAAAAGCAATCGACAAGTGTTTGTTTTTCTAGTCTTATGCATGTGGACGAGGCACTTTTCACACACACACAAATGTGAGCAGGGTTGATGATTTGTCAGCTCAGTGTGCAATTATCACCATGGCGACCTGACGTCTTGTCCCCCCCCCCCCCCCCCCCCTTATCTGCTCACCCCGGGGACTGACTGAGATCCACTCGTCTGATCTGGTTCTGTTCATTTGTTTGAGCCTTTCATCGATTTTTAGGACTCTGCGTTCTGCCAGAGACCACCTTCCCCTCCGCAGACATTTCATCTTGTTTTCTAGCAGACCGACATCAACCCGAGGTGGAGGCGTATTTATTAGTGTGTATTAATCAAAGTAGAAAATGTTCATTTTTTTTGGGGGGGTGGGGGGGGGGGTCTTTTGTTGTTTTTACGGATCATCTACTTGTAGGTAATCAAATTTGTGCAATAACAGTTGTTCATCTCACTTTGTAACCCCATTTTAATTGATGCCATGAATGCAAGATAACCTTATTTTTGTAAAGAAACCTGAAAAGTGTAAAAAGATGTTCGAATACGAGGAGACGTGACGCTCACACGTGAGCCTGCGTGTGAGAACGAGATCTGTTAGACGGAAGGTTTCCCTAAGTCTCACCGGCTCTTTGACGCCCGGAGGTATTGTTTCATTTCGACTTTGGGAAACTTTCGTGCGTCTGGTGTTTAGAGGCTCTGTAGTGACTCCTGCTGTATGGACTGTTGTCAGCGCTCTTATACAAGCCAACAAACTTTGTTTTGTATATCAGGGACGAATAAATGAGATTTTAACAAACAGGAAGATGACTCCTTTGAGTGTGTTTTTTTATTCTGCTGCTGTGATTTTCTCCCATCTGTCGTCTTCGTTCCTGGAGCACCGTATTTCTCTCATGCTGATGCTCCCAGTGGGGCAGCAAACACAGTTATAACGCAATAATGATCGAATTATTTCATTTTTCCCCAAATCTTTTCATCGGCTCAGAGAGTGAACTGCTTTATGCAGTACTTGTAGCACAAGCTCTGCGTTGTGATTGGATACAAGGTCCACCTGAAATACTCACCGCTGCAGGATTAAGTTTAAATGCCCTGAAATTCAAGCCGCCCGATCTGACTCAAAGATTAAACCTCTATTGCTGTTGCAGTTATTGTAGGTAAATACAAAAATGCAGGTTTATTCCACAGACTGTAAATATGAATGTTTGAAGCCTGAGAGACTTCACCCGTCTGTTCCTGCAGGGGGCGCTGGAGTCCCATCGATGGCGGTCTCCATGCTGGAAATGCTGTCTCAGTCTAACTTTCAGTCAACCTAACAACAGACTGAGAGCTGGAGCTGAGGAGGGTTTTAAACCTCCTGACAAACCGTTACACCGCGCCCACCTGTCAATCATGTCAGCTACACGCCTTATTGTGAATAACTCTTATCCTTCATCAAATCAAAACTGATGAGTCATCAAAACATTCACCCCCCGTACAGTGTGTGTCGATCAAGACATGAGCTAATCACAACTATTTGGTTTTTTTGAACCAGGCTGTAAACATGTTAATCTCTGCTGTAAAAACAGGCTGTTTAGAATGGGTGTGTATGTGACTTCCTGTTCTTCTGCAGCAGCGACACTCCAGGAACTGCAGGATTTTTACACTTCTGCATTGGCTTCATTTTTCAGCACTGGAGGTCGCTGCTTGAATAAACCAAAATAAAACTTATTTAGGCTTTTATGGAAAGTCGCACATACTTTCTTTACGAGAGCTGTTTAGTGGTTTCTAATTCTGAACAGTTTACCTCCACAAATACACCTCTGAACCCAAATACAATGTTCCTGGATTTGCTTTTCTATCTGTATCCACCTCAACATCCCCACACTTTTCTCACTGACTCTGATTTTGTTTCTTGTGTCCCTGTTTCCCTGTGTTCGACTCCTTCTGGTGCATCCTCCTTCACAGAACCCACAAACACACACACTCCTCTCGTTCTGTTGTGTTGCAGTGAGGGAATGAGAGGAGAGCATCTGGACTGTATGGTTGGAGAGTTAAGAGTTAAAGCTTAACAAGCTAAATGAGCTCATTCATTAAGTAGGCTGCAGCTTGGTCCCTCGGAGAGCTTCAGGTGGAAGTATGAGACTTTCTCTGGAGACATGGAGTGAGACGTGTGTGTGTGTGTGTGTGTGTGTGTGTGTGTGTGTGTGTGTGTGTGTGTGTGTGTGTGTGTGTGTGTGTGTGTGTGTGTGTGTGTGTGTGTGTGTGTGTGTGTGTGTGTGTGTGTGTGTGTGTGTGTGTGTGTGTGTGTGTGTGTGAGATCTGTAGTGATCCTTTACCATTTTTTTAAAAGCTTCTATTGTGCTTCGTACATCCCATATAATCCACTGTAATCTCACTGCCGGTTAGTAGCTGTAGTGATGTGACACTAAAACCTCGATATCCTGTTACACAACTGGGTTATCAACACGTGTAAGTGTGCGGCAGCGAGCAGCAGCGTGCATATTTGAGCGCGAAAGTCAGAGCTGAGTTGGATCAAAGCACAGCTGCAGCGGCTCGTCCGTGTTGCAATGAATGATCTTAGAAACACATGAGCGACGTAGAGCAAGGCGCCATCTGTCCGTGCCGTCGCCACCCTCGCTCTGATGAATACCTAATATAGGTGTCACTCAGAAAGAAAAAAAAAGTCTTCCTGCTCTCAGCTACAGTGTAGGAAGTGCTGGTGTCACTTGGAGACAGATTGATGTAATGGCTGGTAAGAGGTGCAGACAGGCCTCTGGAGACTGGCACGCGGCGCTCTCTGTCTCCGTGTGTGTGCATGTGTCTTCTTCAACGCCACACCTCCTAACAAGCAAAGAAAAATGTCAATACAAGTTCCTTCTCCGGCTTGCAAAGGGCTCCGTGCACGGGTGGTGCTCAAGTCATAAAAACAAACAACCCAAGGCAAGCTGTGGGATTTGTGCAGAATTAAAAACAACTTTTATTTCTTATTATTTTAAAGCAGAAGCTTTGAAACATTCATGAGAGCAGGGGACTGCATGCATTTAAAGATTTCTTCAACACAACATGTTTTGGATTGTACAGATGAAAGCAACAAAATAACCCCGAAGTTAAAACCCCTTTTTATAAACTGTATCTTAAACATCCTGTCAGGAGAATTTAACCAGCTGTGACATGGAAAATAAACGTGACATTTAGTCCTCTTAATGAACTTTAACATCACAACAGAGATATCTCTTAATATTTATGTCATCATCACACTTTTTTATTTTTCTCTGCAAACTTTGAAAGTGGGCGGTTTAAATAAAAGGGTAAGATTTTGGTGAGAGAACTCTTGATATATTTTACCCTCCAGTGGCCATAAAACCCGGCTTTACATAATTCTCCTTCATGCACGGCGTGCTCCGACCTCCACCTCAGCGGTCAGGAAGTGTGGACAACAGGAACGCAAGGAATACAAAGAAGAAATCCTTCCTGCATCTTATCCCATCTCCCCATATCCCATTTTCTGGTCTTTTATCTGCTCTTTTGTAAAGCGCCTCAAGATAACACTTGTTGCTGGATATAGACGAGCTTAAAGAATATTGAAATTTGGTGCCATCTTGAAGAATATCCTACGACCGGGCGGCCTGGATTCAAGTCCAGCCTGTGGCTCCTGTCCTGCATGTCATACCCCCCCCCCCCCCCCCCCCCCCCCCCCCCCCCCCCCCTCTCTCTCACACACACAGATGTCCTGCTCTATCCTCTGTCCTGTCAGTTAAAGGCAAAAAGCCCAAAAATAAATCTTAAATAAAAGCTGCAGTCCCTTTTATTCGCCTGTTGTTGCTGCTTCTTTGGACAAATCAATGGAGCACCAATGCATTTAGTGTTGGAATAGTTTGTGGATCCTAAATAAGGAGAAAAAGTAGCAAGACACAAAAACCAATGATGAACAAAAATCTGTGCAAGAACGACAGAATGATGCTCGTATGTGTGCTGGACGTGACACAGGTCTGCATGCTGCTTTACAAGGTAAGTTAAAATTTGTGATGTATTTATTTTGCTTTTTGTCATCCTAATTTTGCACAGCTAAATATTCTTTCTGGTGTAAATTTAGTGTGTTATAGTCTTTTTTATAGCGCAAAAGATATATATGTATTTTTTTAACTTTTTGAGACTTCTGGGGCTCCTTAGTTTTGCACAAGTTATGTTTGAAGATGATTCAAAGGTCCTGTCTTGTTTTCATGCCCGTCCTAAATAAAGGCAAGGTCAGTATATGGACTGAGGTTTATAAACGGCTGGGCTATTAGGAGAAGTTTTATGGTAAGTGCAGATCAAGCGGCAGTTGTTCTTTCTTGTTGAAAAATGAAGCCGATACGTAAGGATAAAAACGACACTTCATGCTATGAGGACCTGTTTTAAAACACAAAAATCAACATGTTAACAGCCTAGAACAAATCAGGACTCTGATCCACAGAGCTCACTTGTTTATTGGTAAAAACTGTACAGGGTGAATTATTATATTAAAGTTCATAAATTCTGTTTGTATCCAGCCTAAGAGTTGGGTTAGGGTTAGTAGGGTTAGGGTTGTGTTTGCATCATTGGGGAGGATTTTACTCTCTCTTTCTCTCCAAGGTTGTGACAGAATTTACAACATGGCAGCTGATATCTCTGGGCTTCAAAATTGCCTCTTCAGAAACCAAAGGGTGACGTCACTGAGACTATACGTCCATGTTTCATACAGTCGTTGGTAAAATACAAAAATACACGTTGCAGTCGTCTCTCAGCAGCACAAGACTTCTTCAAGTTTTATGAATATGGGGAGCGATATGTGTCGTATGTTATCATCTATACATTTTGCAAACAATCAAGTTCATGCAGTTGTCCCCACTCGCCCTTTAACCATCTTGATAAAGGGAAACTTTAACCAGACAGAGGTGCCCGGGCTCTATGTCATCACTGGGAGTCATCCTCTCGGGATCAAACATTTTAACCACAAATATAGAAGCAGTCTGTCTGCTGGACTGATTATTAGGACAAACAGTTAGCATCCATTCAGCGGTAACTTCTCCTTCACAAACTTTAAGATTTAAAAATCACAACTTCATCATCTGCCAGTCACTAAACATCAGGAGGTGATGTACAGTGAAGTACAGGGGGGGATCAAAGATGAGCTTCACTGCGATAGATTGGGACAGCCGGGGGCTCCGGTTCACCCAGCGCTGCTGTCCGGCGGACGCTCACAACCAGAGTGCCATCAGGATGAATGTTTCCACTGACAGACAAGGGGTCCATATCCTCTGGGAACAGGGACTTATGGGTGAATGTGGCACTGACGCCTCCGTCGTCGAGGATCTGAAAAATAAAGCCAAAAAAATCAGAAAAAAAGATGGAGCTGAACATGGAAGGAGGGGTTAATCTGAAGGAGGAGGGCGAGCGGAAAGGTCAGCGAACACTCGAGGAGCAACAGGGCCAAGAGAGGGTGAGAAAAGAGGGTGAGAACCAGTGAAAGAAAGAGGTGTGAGGGGTTAGTGCTGCTCAGTTGGTAAAGAGAGAGAGAGAGAGGAGATCAACATGGAATAGTTCCGCTGACCCGAGTTAAAATGATCCTCCTTCACTGCTGCAGAAACATTCCCTCCTTCTTCTCCTCTATCTCTCTCACCTTTTAAACATGACTAATGTCAAACTGTGGGGGAGCATAGAGAAAGAGAGGGAGGGAGCAGAGAGAGAAAGGAAGGGAGAGAGAGAGGGAGAGAGAGAGGGAGAGGGGGGGAGAGACGAAGCAGAGAGAGAGGATTGAGAGACAGGAAGCAAGCAGCTTGTCTCGACTGTAACTGACAGCAGGGCTAATTCCGAAACTGCTGGACCAGAGAAGGAGGCGGTACCTTTCAGCAGCCGTCGCATGCTCTCTGTCATGAGGTGCTGAGGTCTCTTGTGCGTTTATAATGATATGGACATATCTCTTTGCAAATGTACTTTTCAAAACACGTCATAACAAAACACAGACATTCAGTTTGTATTCTTATGTTTAACAATGTTTGAGATGCTGAGCGGCGCAACGAGAGGGACTGATGACCGAAGTTACCCCGTTAGAGAGGTTTTTCTATTGTCATTGCAAAATTTGCACGTTTGGTGGTTTGGAGTTTGTCAGCACTCTGGGGCCCCCTGCTGGCCTGGGGTCCCAAACAGTTGTCTGCCTTTCCTGTTGACAAGCAGCACCTCAGAAGGCGCTAAACCTGGTCAGTGCTCACAGGATCAGACTTTAGGAAACACACACACACACACACACACACGTACACACACAAAGGGCAGAAGCAGAAACACACACACACACACACACACACACACACACACACCTTCTGGGCGTGAATGACGACGTGGTGGTTGTAGGCCATCACCACGATGTCATGCGGCTCAAATTGGCTGACATCAGCTGACATGTAGTAGCTGTCCCCCAGGCAACGCATGCCGCCACCTGTACTGCTCTCCCTGGCTGTCACAGCGCCACCTGCAGGAGCTAGAAGGAAACGACATATGAAATGTGCTGTAAACGACTGCAAATGTTTGAACAAACATTGAATCATTGAATTAGTAAAAGTAGAATAACATGTTTGGATGCATGTCCTCTTGTTGTTGTTGTTTCCATAAAAGGCTAAATCTAACTTTTATTTTGTTTTATTCAAGCAGCAACCTCCAGTGTTGAAATATTGAGCTGATGCAGAAGTGTAAAATCCTGCAGTTCCTTGAGTGTCCACTAGAGGCTGGCTGCAGAAGCACAGGAAGTCACATACACACCCATTCTAAAAAGCCTGTTTTTACAGCAGAGATTAACATGTTTACAGCCTGGTTCAAAAAACCAAATAGGTCTGATTAGCTCATGTCTTGATCGACACACACTGTACGGTGGGTGAATGTTTTGATGACTCATCACTTTTGATTTAATGAAGGATAAGAGTTATTCACAATAAGGCGTGTAGCTGACATGATTGACAGGTGGGCGCGGTGTAACGGTTTGTCAGGAGACTTAAAACCCTCCTCAGCTCCAGCTCTCAGCCTGTTGTTAGGTTGACTGAAAGTTAGACTGAAACAGCATTTCCAGCATGGAAACCGCACTCAGGCTCAGGCTTCGTCCAGTAATATTCAGTCTATGGTTTTATTATGTAGAAGCATTACTTTCAAAATGCATTTCAAAAGCTTGTTTATATTTCAAAATAAAAGTACTTTAGGTCATTTTGACAGGGGCTGAGTGGGTGGCTGTGGGTCAGCTGGTAGAGGTCGGGGGTTCAATCCCCAGCTTATGCAGAAACATGTCTGATGTGTCCTTGGGCAAGACAGTTAACCCGGAATTGCTTTGTCAGCAGCGTGTGAATGGGATTAGTTGCTTCTGATGGACTCTTCAGCAGCCTCTACCATCAGTGTGTGAATGTGTAGGTGTGACCTGAGGTGTGAAAAGTGCTTTGAGTCGTCAGAAGACTAGAAAAGGGTTATACAAGCTCAAGTCCATCTACAGTTTATATTTGTCTGTTGAGTCTTGTTGACGAGAAGAGGTCATGGACACACTGATATCTGAAAAATTAGTGCGTGTTAACTGGTGCATTACAGCTATGCACCTAATATAATGATTGATCACTTTTTGTGCCTTCATTCTCAAGCCAAGCTGCGACGCTCAGATAGAGTTTTTTAGAACTTCATGTTGGGACTAGTAAACACGTGAGAACTTAGAGACTGAAATGTTTGTTCTGGATGTAAATTTAGTTTAGTGCATGTGTGCAGATCTGAACTACAGCATCTAACACGTCTCATCTTCTCTTTTATTTGATGGGACATGTGGGTGCTGGAATCTTCCACGTGAGTCAGTGAAATCAAATTAAACACGATTATTGATTCTGCTTTAATCGGCCTGTGGAGCCACACATGCCATCAACCTTTTTTTATAGTGGTTGTTAATGCTCTGTGCTGCCGCAGTAGAACTGTATAAAAGCAGCCGTGTTTTATGTAAGAGGCCGCACGACGCCTTTTCCACCTTTAGTTCTGCTCTTTCTGTGACCCAGTAGCTGAGGTCTGGAGCCGACCCGCGTCTCTTCTCTCACAGAGCATGGACGCTGTTACGACCCTGGCTCATTACTTTCTCGGAGCCGCGGGTCTTTTTCTTCTCTGTGGCATTTCTTTCTTTCTCACATTCAATCAACCCACCACTGTAATGTGAGAAATGAATTCTACTCTCCCGCTGCTGCAGGAAATGAATGAAGAGAGTCTCAACACCCTGAACCTCGGAAAATGCTCCAAAAGGGGGGACCATGAACGAGGCACTAACGGCTCCAGTGGAGCTCTTAATGCATGATGAGAGAGACGATGAGTCAGACTTCTGATGTACCATTAAAATCAAGTGTTTGAGCCGGTTATGACACAGGCTGAATTAAGACTGTAAGACTGTTGTCTCTATGTGAGCTATGTAAGCAAAACAGACCATAAATCATAAGATCAGTTATTTCTATTCCGTTATTCTTTAAGTACGTCTCAGCTGCCCCGGGGTCTGGTCAGATCAGGTGATGAACAGCATGCTGCAAAATCTGTCTACACCCCTCCCCCCCCCACCCTCTGTGCTCCCTCTAAAGCCACGCCCCTCACTTACATGCACGAGCGCCGTTGGTCCAGAAGTGGACCTGAGCTGATCTCTTACATTGTGTAGAATCTACGTCGTCTCATGTCTCATTCAGCGGTAAGTAAACTCTCATTATAAACTCCGTCATTGGTGACGCTCTTCGAGTGTGGGCGAGAGCAGGGGTTCCCAAACTTTTTAGCCCCTCAACCCCCAATATAAAGGTAATAAAGAATGGGGACCCCCATTGTCTCTTGAGTTGGTTTAAACATTTGACGCACTAGGCTTCTCCAAACACTGGCTTTGGAACACCACACAACAGCCCAATACCATCATATTATCTTTGTAATTTATTGTAAGAAACAATTTTTTTGTATATTTGTTCAAATTAATTGGTGAAATATGCAATTTTAAACCATTGCCTATTTCTATATGTTTTTGGAAGGAATCTTGCGACCCCTCTAACTAGTTTTAGCGACATCGTGTGCCCCCCCCCCCCCCCCCCCCCTTTCCTCTCTAAAAAAGTCCTCTTCTTTTTGAGCGATCCTCAACTGGACACTAACATTGGCTTAATTTTAAACACAGGTGGTCGCAGCATGTGTGAGAATACGTTATAGTACTAAAATAATCAACAGTGTGGAAAGACTGAATCAGAGTATGGTTAAGTTGAAGGACTCTCTGCTCTGATTCTCATTTTATTTTTGAGCATTTACACCCCAGAAAGCCCAGACCACCTTCTCAAACACATGTCCTGGAACATCTGGATTCAACTGGAGGTGATCATAACGCTACAGGTTTGATGTGATACGATCCCTCCTGGATACAAACATTTCATTACACCTACTTCTTTCTGAAATAAAATCTGTAGTTGCAGAAATGACTTCCAACTCCACCACCTCCTCTCTCAAACGTCCTTACCAGATTGTCCGAAGGAGGATCGGCTGTGTCTGCTGAAGGGGGCCAAACAGTTTGGACCTCCGGGGCCCTCCTCTGCAAACAGACCGGAGTAATCAGCAGAGTCAAGAAACGGCTCAAAAAGTGGATCCAGAGAATCAGATGAGGATCCGCCCAGTGAGCCCTCCGACCTGAAGGAGCTGGACGTGCTGTAACGCGACGATGAGTGGAAGGACGAGGACGACCTGCGGCTGGAAGAGGTCAGGGATGCCATTGTTGAAGACGTGCAAAATTAGCTCCTCAGCACAACTACTGAGAGAATGAATGACCCAAAAGAACGCAACAAAAAGCTTTTAACCTCTCGCTCTCTGTCTAGGGGTTTTTATAAAGCCCTGGTGCATTGTGGGTCAGTAGGGCACAGCGTGAGCTTTATTCCTATGTCCATAAATGGACTTTTGTCTGACCACTGCTGCCAAGAATGTAACGGACAAACTGATAAGGAGGCAGAGACCCCTTCTTATTCAGACGGCAGAGATAACACTGAAGAGGGGCCTCTCGGAGACGCTTGGAGCATGTGGTCAGAAATAGCAAAGTGTTTGAGTGGTCGGGTCGTCCGTTAGGCTGACTGAGCTTGCAACGTGAACACTTTATCAATAATGCAGGACAAAAATTGGGAGCTTTTCACCTGCTAATGGAGTAACGGATAAAGTTCAAATGTGAAACAGAGAGTGCTTCCTGAGGGAACAAATTCAAGGCTGGAACCAGGAAATGTGCAAAAGCCAAACTTTACTTTCTCTTTTAGAAAGCTTTTATAAACATGACTTTTAATTAACGTTTTTGGAACAGCCTTGAACATATCTGTTGCGTGCATACTTTAAACTGCATACTGCAAACTCACCCGACCATTAGCATGCGTATGGAGAAATCAATTAACTTAAAGGACTTCAGTGAGATGTGTAGTGAGTGAAATTATGAAGTGAGCTTACTCTATGATCAGACATTAAAGAAACATGCTATGTTGAAGTGCTGGCTTCTCTGACAACAATGCAGCAGCCAGTATGTCCTCCTTCTAACTTTAGATTCTGGTCCTGAATGCTCTGGATTTGTTTGGACCAGAGAAGGTAGGCGGTTTTAAGGCACCCCCTCAGTTTGCGAGACCAGTTATCAGGTCAAACCAACAGGTGTTGTAGTGATGGAAGCAGTCAAGAGAACTGGTTCAGATAGAAGTGATTGTATCCGACCTAAAAAGCCTCTGCATGTTTCTAATAAGCTCCACGAGCAGAAACGTGCTCAAACTAGGATCAATATTGGAGATGCTTTTGAAAAATGGAGAGAGGTTAGAACACAGAAAGGTTTACAGACCGATGCAGAGCTGGATAAACACTGAAGCTTCAGTGTCCACCACATGACAACCTGCGAGAGGAGAGACAGCTCTCTACAATGTTTAGAATTTAGACTGCAGTACCCATTTTAAACACTTGGGGGCAGAGTTACATATTGATCTTTTTACAGTAAAAACGTATAACTCATCATGAATCTTTACAGTGTGAGTTTTGGCAGCGTGCAGCTCAACATCGTCACCTTCACCCTGGAAGCGGTATCAGGCGTTATAAATTACTACTTTTATTTTTATAGTTCGTAAAGAGTCATCGATATTTATTTCAGTGTGTTTCTTAAGCAGCTAAGCTAAGTCCTCGCAGTAGCTTTAAAGTCATTTTTTTACTGTCAGATATCTGAAGGATGTGTTTCCTGCAGCTCCTCACAGTTGGCAGCACAGGGGTTAATCCAGTCCGATCTCCTGCAGAGGTCCGGCGTTTACATGGCTTTAATCTCTTGGTGGCACACATTACCTCACAGAGCCCAGAGCCCAGATCCCAGATCCCAGTACCCCTTGACCTCCAACAGATGGCATGTCTTCATGAGACTTGATTCAGAAGAGACGGATGATGAAATGATGCAAATGACGCAAAAGCGGACGAACAGCAGAACAGCTAGAGGAGGGAAAAGGAACATCAAAGAAGTTGCTTTTAGCATTCCCGAGCATCAATTAATCATCGTCAAATCAACCGTGATCCTCGGAAGTCCTGCAGGAAAACCGAGCACAAGACCAGCAACTGTGTTTAATATCAATGCTTCTCTAATGTCAGGATGCTGCAACTGGTGGAAATTCTGGAGGAAAGAAAACTGAAAAGATACTCCTTTATTAATGCATAAATCCAGCAGAGATGTAAAATGCATGTCGGATGTCAGCCCATCACTCGGCCTATCTCATCATCTATTGATGGATGGACGGATTGATGGACATGTTCATGTGCAAAGTAATCTGACTTCAAAAATTCATAAAAAATAAATCTAAAGGAAATATGTGGCTGTCAGATCTCCTATATCTCAAAGAAGAGCTGACATGAACACTTTTTCTGTTGCTCTTATAACCTCATGATGTCGTGTAAAATATGGATTTAAAAACGTGATAATTTGCATTGAAACCAGAATTTGATAGAAAAAAGCACAAAGAGAACAAGTTGGATGATGAAACGGAGAAATCGTTTACACTGCAAACAATAAACTCTTAGCAAGAATATTTGTAGGGGCGCGCTGGTGGTGCAGTGGTTAGGGCACGTGCCCCATGTATTGAGGCTGTCGTCTCAAGCGGGAGGCCCGGGTTCACTTCCACCCGTGGCCCCCCGCCACATGTCATTCCTCACTCTCTCTCCCTGATTTCCGACTCTATCCACTGTCCTATCTCTGCACAAAAGCCCAAAAATAAATCTTAAAAAAAAAAAAAAAAGAATATTTGTAAATGATTTCCTTTGTTTCCTGGTCTGGACTTCCTGACTCGTATATCACTGGCCTAACCGCACTTCCACAAAGTCTGTGTGTGCTTTCCTTCAGCGCTGTTCCCTCCCACTCTAAGCAATGATTGTGTTTCCACGACACGCAGAGCGCCCAGTCTCTGCAGCGCCACTCCACTCTGCTCCATTTTAAATACGTAATAAGCAAACATGAAGTTTTCCACTTTTCAAGCACGCGCCGAAAGCTCCTGCACGCTGGAAGCTCGCGCCAAGCTGAATAGAATAAAATGACCCAGACAGGAAGTCAGACAAGGAAACGCACTGAGCGTCCGGTCAATTTCAAAGTAAAACACAACATTCAGACTGCCGATAGTATGTTCTATCACTTCATCGACATGACGTACAAACTGCATGAACAAAAAATCGTCCTCTCAAAGACAAAGCAACATATTCTTTGTACCTTGTTTTCTCTATATTCCTGTGTGATCTTGTAGTTCTCCTGAGATCTTGTAGTTCTCCTGTGATCTTGTAGTTCTCCTGAGATCTTGTAGTTCTCATGTGATCTTGTAGTTCTCTTATGATCTTGTAGTTCTCCTGTGATCTTGTAGTTCTCATGTGATCTTGTAGTTCTCTTATGATCTTGTAGTTCTCTTATGATCTTGTAGTTCTCTTGTGATCTTGTAGTTCTCCTGTGATCTTGTAGTTCTCTTGTCATCTTGTAGTTCTCATGTGATCTTGTAGTTCTCGTGTGATCTTGTAGTTCTCATGTGATCTTGTAGTTTTCCTGATATCTTGTAGTTCTCCTGAGATCTTGTAGTTCTCTTTTGAGTACTGCTGCTCATGGCTGCGCTCACGACAGAGCAAACCTTGTGGCAGAACGTAGCGCAGCTGGACGTAGCCCGCTGCATCGCTTACTCTCTGCAGGCGGTTTAAATTTTCCACACTTCTTTCAAAAGAGACGCTCTTAATTTGTACGATTAAATAATTGAAATACTTTAACTTGATGCAGGAACAAACTTGTGATTAAATATTTTCAAATATTTGATCGACTTTATTTGCATACTGGACAACAAATCCGCAGTCTGTGGCTGTGGAGGGACTCAAACCCTGATGATCACACACGTTGTTGAACATCCTTCATATCCTGCTCTGATCCCTCCCTCGCTGACGACCCACCTAATGGATTTCTGAGCTCCCCGGGGGCCCATGATGTCATGGAGGAATGAAATACCTACTGCAAGAGGATCAGTCAGACCAGCTCGACTGCCGTCCTCTGCTCTGGTAATAACTTCTTAATGATGATGTCGTTGTGTCGGGGAGCTAATTGCAGACGGCTTCATGGCGTGTGTACCACGGCGATTGTCGTGCAGTAAATGATGTTTGAGGTGAATGTAACAGTTCATTATCCTATCATAACCATAAAACACTGCACAAAGTTAATGAGATTAGCTGAGCTCTCCAAGCTTCTCCTCTGGGCAGCGCTAACCGTTATTTCAACATTTAAGTTCAGATGAAAACAGGGGGAAATCATCAATCTCAACGGGCGTCCGTATGGTTATTACATCAACGAGTCACTAAACACGACTTTGTTGTATCCTTTCAGAACCTTCACCTTCATCTATCTAAGTTTCCGAGGACAGAATTTATGACTGAGCAGCATTTCCCCAATATCACTTGTGCACTGGTTGGTGAAACTCTACTTATGTGATCGACTGATACTTGACGGGAGGAATATATCTTAAGTGTTGAGCAGTGTAGTTTTGAAAGCGAGTCTGAATAAAACATTGCAGAGAGAACGGGCCGCTGCATCCTCTGAGCTGCACACAGTGGTGAGTCTGTTGGGTCCCCTCCAACCTCCATTACGTCTGCCAGCGTCCCAACGCTCTTCCTCTTAATTCTTTCACCACCACATGGATCATTCATCTTTATTTTCTCCCAGTGGTTTTTATTGACAAACTTTGGTTTTCCCAGGAATAATGCACGAGATGCTAAGCAGAGCAACGAGAGTGTCTGATGGGGCCCCCATAGGGAGGTTTCCTACTGTCATTGCAAAATTTGCACATTTTGAGGTACTGCTGTGGTTTAAAGTTTGTGAGCCCTCGGGGGGCCCCTTACTGGCCTGAGAGGGGGGAGGGGAACAATCGTGTCTGATGTGAAAAACGTCCTAAGACAAGAAAAACATACTCCAGATTCGTCTTTGTTGCAAAGAACAATAACAATATTTTATTAACTTGAAATAATATCAGATGCAGCAAACAAAGATTCGTTATTCAAATCCAAGGTGGCAATTTTCAAATAATTACATTCAGCCAAAAGAGGAAGAATAGTATTCAAAGAAGAAGAGAAGGACTAAAAGAAAGGACGAGGATTGAAGTTTTCCGAGGGAGGAGACTGATGAGGGTGTGTGTGTGTGTGATGCTGAGATGATATGAAACGGATTTCAGGTCATCTGTGATCGCTTCATGGAGTCCTTGTCGAGTTGTATGGCTTTGTGATCCCTCACGAGCATCTTGTCTTTGTGTGTGTGTGTGTGTGTGTGTGCCCCGTCCCGTCCTTGGTATTTTGAGATGTTTAAATCAAAGCAGTGGCGTCTAATGTGGGTTAAACTCAGGCCTGCTCTCTCTGTAAGTCTCTGTATTCATCTCCTCTTGTTGTTTTCACACTCGGGTTTTGTTGCAGTATCTCTGCTACGGGGCCGGTGTTGCGGCAAGCGGCCCTTCTTCTTTGTTCTAAAATGGTAAGTAGGCTATCGTGTGACGAGGGCGCCACCATCATCTCCTGAATATTCATCCGCCCTCCCGCCTTGCTGCTGTCCAACAGATGTTTTGATGTCTTTTTATAGCGCTGGGTTCTCCCGCCACTATCACAGAGAGAGGGAGCGAGAGAATCTGGAGCACTTGTCTCTGATAAGTGTCCAATGTCAGCGCTTGCCTGAAGCGACAAACTAAACACGCACACACACACACACACACACACACACACACACACACACACACACACACACACACACACACACACACACACACACATACACACACACACACACACACACACAAAGAGAGACATCTGTCACACCGAAGGACAGCAGGGGGCTCTTCTGTTTTTCGAAATATGAATCACTTCTGAACAGAGAGGTGAGCATTTTAAAAAAACAAAACTTTTTGGAGTTTTCTCAGACAGCTAACCTCAAAAGATGTTGCTTAGAAAAAGCTCGAGGCGGTAATGATGGGGTGGAGAGGGGGGGGGGGAGGGAGGATGCAGGTGGAGTGAAGGGGAAAATGACACAAGGGAGCAGAAAAGACAGACAGGAGAAAGATATGCATCTCCTGCTCGTCAGGCCGTTTCTTAATAGAGGGCTAATTGCCTGTTGGCAAAGGTAGCACTCAGACGTCCTCTTGCTTACATAATGAGCCCCCGCTGTGGGGAAAGATGGAAGGGTGGGGGACGGAGCGAGGAGAGGAGGGGAGGCCAGGAAATGACAGGACAGGGACAGAAGGAGGAAGAGGGGAGACATTCATCAGGCTGTCTGTGTGTGTGTGTGTGTGTGTGTGTGTGTGTGTGTGTGTGTGTGTGTGTGTGTGTGTGTGTGTGTGTGTGTGTGTGTGTGTGTGTGTGTGTGTGTGTGTGTGTGTGTGTGTGTCAGCAGGAAATCTTCCCTCCTATCCTTGTGAGGACAAAATGTTCTCACAAGGATAGGCAGATGAGGATATCCACCATGATGCCACGTCAACAAGGGGAGCGAGCTTCAGGTTCTGAGGTGAAAACACTCACAAGTATACTCATAAAAACACACGGATGTGCAAGAGAGCAGCAAACACTCGAGTGAATGAAAAACGCACAAGGTGCCCGTCTCTCTGTCACACACATCACCGAGGAGAGGACATGAATACTCAGAGAGACAGACGGAGGGGTTGCGTTGGAGTGGACAGATTAAAAATGGGAGGGTGTTGAACAATGGCTCACTCTCATAACTGAGCCAGGACAAAAAGCGTTGCCCGGCTTTTAATGTCAACCAAAAGGACAGTGACGCAAACCGCCCGCTGTAACCTCCAGTTTCTACTTACAGGGGAAAAATGAACACAGGCGATGCAACAGGACCATTTTTGTGCCTCTGTTGGAGGGTAAGGACGCCAAGCTATGGCCTGAGTGACAGCACAGATGATGATGTGATGATGCTGATGGTGCAACTTGGGAGGTCAAAGGTGACGAATGAAAGGCACAGCTTCGATGGTTCCCCCTGAGTTGTCGCTGTCTTTTTCAAAAATCTCCAGCCTGGAGCTGCTCGTGTAGCCCGATGAGCGATGTCGTTTCTTTAATCATTTCCAGATGTTTGTTTGTACTGAATGCTTTTCTCTTCTTCTTCTTTTGTTTAATTTGCAGCACCAGTAAAAGTTCAACCTCCAACAAGAGCTCCGCTAAACACGAGTCACTGCATTAAAGGGAATCGCTGCGTTGGAGGGGGGTTTGTAATAAGCTCGCAATGCAAGCTTAAAAGGCTCGCCGACATCTTACAGTAAAGCCACAGACACACACACACACACACACACACACATACACACACACACACACATATACACACACACACGCACACACTCACACACGTTTGCACATTCTTGTGGATTCACACATTTAGGCTTTTCTTACCATTAAAACAACATTAAAAGGATCTGGGGGCTGAATCTGTGCTTTATAGTAGAAAATAACCAGGCTCTCTCTCCCACACACACACACACACACACGCACACGCACAAGCACACGCACACACGCTGAAGATGAGAGAGGTGGTATGCAGGTGGGTGTGATGATGCACTGACGCTCTGGTCCAATGGAGTTTCCTGAGTTGTATGAATGACGGTCCCTCTGGGAGAGCCTCAACACAGTTCCTCACATCGCCATGGTGATGGAGGAGTTTCTGCATGTGCCACGTTTAAACATGCCAAATATCATCACAAAGAAAAGAGGATAAGTAAAGATTAAAAGGCAAAGCTTCTTAGGGTTCAGTATGAGAGGACGAGAGGATCATGACGTATGGCGATCACAAACCGTATCACAGTATCCTCTTTTCAAAAACGAAATTAAAATTGTTCACATTTGTTTTATAATTTTTTTCCCAGTAAACTATATCACACAGTGATAACGAAGAAAAGGAGAAAAATCTACAGCCACGTTAGCTTCGTGCAAAAAACCACATACACTGGCACGCCGCATAGGCAAAGAGATCAAAGCAAGACAACGCATACAAAAATATAGAAAATCTCCGATGCAACTCTTTCTCTTCACAGACAAAAATCTGCCTCTTTAAGCCGTGCCTCTTCCTTGCCACACTCGGATGGCCAAAGGGTCACTTCAGGAACATTCTGTCACTGTTGCTGCTGCTGTTGTTTTTTTTTTGTAAGACAAGCGAAGGTCTCATGGCTTCCACGCAGGAATCCACAGAACCTCCCAAAAATAGCCGGTACCTACGGGAGATCATTATGGCGTCCATCATAATGATGTCGGGAATAAGGGGAACAACAACATGTCTGAGTGATAGAAAACTAGTACAATAAAAGCACATCATTTCTGTCATATAATCTGTATCAAGTCTTTGTTAACTTTGTTATTTTAAAATACATACTATGTCCTGTCACTTTGAAGACATTCCAGCATTTGCTCATAACTTGTAGTGACAGGGTTAAATAGTTTGGCATACTCAGCAAGCCATGCCCAAAAGGATGCTATTTTGTCTCTTGCAAAGGACAGGGAAGGGAGGGAGGGGAGAGGGGGGAGGTAAGGGCAGGTCCCAGGATGCAGTGTCAACCCTCCCTTCCACGGGAGACACTGGGGGTGTGGGCGAGGGGGGGGGGGGGGGGGGGGGTTATACAGAATACAAACCGAGCTCAAGACCGGGTCAGCCCATTTGATTTCAGCACTTGCAAAAACATGCAAAGATAAGTCAGAGTGTCGGACTCTGGAGTCATTCTGTCTGCCTGTTGGAGGCGTCCATTTGTCAGAGTCACTTCCCATGACGGGACGGAGCCGAAAACTGTGAGCTTCATACCCACGAGTAAGTCCCTGGACTGCTGGAGCAAGCCCCCTGCTCTCACACAGATAAAAAAGATTGTTTTGACGCCTCAAAATAAAACACGTCAAATGGGGACATAGTTTAGGAGGGAGTTGAAATGCTGCAAGTAAGGCAAAGATGGATGCTTCAGTCCAAAAAACAAACATGCGCGAATGTTCAAACTTTTCAGACACGATGGAGAAGAGAAGAAACGCCTCCACAGAGAGATTGAACACTGAGTTGAGATGAGAAGAGTCATTGGTTGTTTGGCTCTGCTGCCCTCTCCTCCTCTTCTTCGTCTTCATCCTCCTCATCCAAAGACACTACCCCAGAAGAGGCCACGTCAGAAACTCTCCTGCGTGGGTCATACTCCTCTCCGTTGCCCTCCGCCTCCACCTGGCACACCGTGCCCTCATAGTCCTTGCAGGGTGTGTCATCGTCTTCGCCCGGCGACAGGTACGTGTCGGAGTAAGACATGGAGAAGCACGGAGAGTCCTGACCCCTGCATGGCCTGATGCCCCGTCCTCCCCCGCCCAGGCTGTGGAAGGCACAGTCTCCCCCTCTGGGCCCGCTCTGCCCTGCCCTCTGAAGTCGGGCCAGCAGAAGCTCCTCCCCTCCCTGCAGCGCTGAAAGGATCTTGGCGGCGAGCTCGGCCACATTGCTGTGGGAGTGGGAGCCACGGTGGGAGTCCAGGTCGCGCAGCAGCGGGTGGTGCTCGTCCAGGCTGCAGAGGCTTGAGCACAGGGTGTCCGGAGAGCCCGCCGTAGGGGAAGGCTCACCGCTGACGCCTCCCTCCCCTCCTCCGACATCGCAGCACGCCCCGCGCAGGCCCAGGTGCTGGCAAAGCTGGCTGTGGATCAGGTCCTTCAAGTAAGGAGGATATGATGGAACATCTAGAGGGGAAAAGATAGACTCTCAGCACCAGGAATAATACTTACAACAACAGAATATGAGATGAAACTTTAAAATGTAGCGATGATTCACTGAGTGGAGGTAGTCTCAGTCATTACACACAGCCAGTACTCAAAGACTTGACCCTTCCTGTTCATTATTTAACTCATTTGAAGTTACTCTGTGCCTGAGAGGAGTGTTTGATGTACCCGACATATTTTAGTTGGTAGAATTAACAGAACAGGAAACTCAACTATAGAGCAGCAAAAGGCGGGAGGAATAAGCGTGCCAGGCTGTACGTGATGCTCTCGTCAGTAAGAGGCCTGAGCCTGACAGTCAGAGGCCAAAGATGAACGCATAAAGATGGAGAAGAAACACTGAGCTGAATGTTATTAGCTGCAGTACAGGTTATTGGTGGTTCAGTGTAATCAAGATGAAAGCTCGGGCGTACACACACACCCGCGCACACACACACACCCAAACACAGCTCTGGTAAATACAGTGTATGTATTTATAACCCGCTCACACACCGACCTCACGCACACACTGTCTCTGCAGCAAAGGAAATGATATTAAACTTGCAGGAGGGATATCAAATTGCGCGGAGGAACAAAAAAAAATGTTGGGAGGGAAGAAAACTAGGGCACTGGGACAATGGCGGAGAGGCATGACATGAGAGAAGAGAGAAGAAGAAGAGATGGATGAGAAAGAGGGTGTGTGTGATTGGGTATCAGGCAGGAAGGAGCGGCACAATATGAAAGGAATAAATATGTATGTGTAGAGGTACTGTGTGTGTGTGTGTGTGCGTGCGTGCGTGCGTACCTGTGCTCTGTGTGGCGGGCTCGTTGGCAGGCAGAAAATCCTCGTCATATGAGTCATCGTTGGATTCGTCGCCGTCCACAGAGGACCAGGCCCTCAGCTTAGCCTCCGCTATGGCAAACTGCTCCGCCACTCCTGTGCACACACAAACACAAAAACACTTGTTAGGTGCACATGCACAAATACGTGGTTGGCATGGTAACAAGGAGGCAGCGGGCCATCGTGTCTCCCTGTCATGTAACTGTTTTTCACGACAGATCAAGGAACAGTATTATTAGACTGGACAGACGCCGCAGTCCCGTTACAGTTTATGTTCCTGAGCTGGCGTTTGGCTGCTGATGCACTAAAGATGGCTTTCACCAAGTGTTTGAGGGTTCTTAGGCAGGTTGCAATCCTGCCGCCTAGAGGCGAGACAGTTTTTTAGAAGAAGCGCAAAGAAAAGCAATGACACAATCATTGTCATAAGCTGTTTCCCAACGGCATGTCAAAGGCTGTCCCTTTTCGAGGCTTCCTTCAAATGCGTCCCTTCTCTTCCCGGGCCATCAGGGATGCACTCGGTGTATCCTTTGTATCCCAAGATCCATCGCATGCGTTAAACCGATGGCTGACTATTAAGCGATCAAGTGTAGCCCTTAAATGTAAGAACAAACGTGGTCTTGACACTTCAAATAATCTATAAAAATAACAGGTTAAAGGAGCAATATGTAACTCTAGTGTTTAAAATGGGTACTGCAGTCTAAATTCTAAACTTTGTAGAGAGCTCCAGCCCCCCCTCCTCTCTAGAGTCGATGCTCACGCAGGTTGCCATGTGGTGGACACTGAAGCTTCAGTGTTTATCCAGCTCTGCATCGGTCTGTAAACCTTTCTGCGTTCTAACCTCTCTCTCCATTTTTCAAAAGCATCTCCAACATTGATCCTAGTTTGAGCACGTTTCTGCTCGTGGAGCTTATTAGAAACATGCAGAGGCTTTTTAGGTCGGGTACAATCACACTGGCAAACCGAGGGGTGTCCAAAACCGCCGTGTGGGGGGGTGCCTTAAAACCGCCTACCTTCTCTGGTCCAAACAAATCCAAAGCATTCAGGACCAGAATCTAAAGTTAGAAGGAGATGTGTTTCTAACGCTTCAAAGGCCTTTTCTCAATCCCAGTCGCATTTAAGTTTGTTTCCATCTCGTTGTTATTTCACCTGTAATGATAAAACTGCAAATTCTACCATCAAGAGTGAAGCCCATATTTTGCAAGTAACCAAACAAACATTCACATGGATGTGCATGTTGATGACAAACACACGCAAGGCCACACAGAGGACATCAGCGCGTGTCTGGCTGAGGTGACTCAGCACGTACCAGGCCTAACATAAGCCACAAGGTCCAGCAGACCAATCACTTCCAATCATCATCAGGAGCCGGCAAATCACAGAATAAGACTCCACTTTCTCTTTTTCTATTTATCTCTCTGCCATGCCTCATCCTCTTCTTCCTCAGCGCCCGTCTGTTTTGTATTCCTCAGTGTTCTTCCGCTGCCTCCTCCGTGTCACGCCTTTTTCCCGACCGTCTCTCTCAATGAAACACTCTATCGACTCACCTGACTCTCCCCATTCCCACCAATTGCTTTTCTTTCGCCGTGCATGCAATCTCCCAGCCATGTCCCCTCGCTCCTTTCTGATTTCTATCTGTGTCTCTCTCCGTCTCTCTCTCTCTCAGTATTCATGCATTGTCTCCCGCAGAGCGAGAGATCGATGCTCTCATTCATCTCCGACTGTAGCTCGGCCCTGAACTCTCCTCATAGAAACACTGACACACCCTCCAGCCAATGCAAATGCAAGGAAACTCTAGTCGGCCTTTGAAATACGTTTTTAAAACTGAAGTAATTCTGTTGAGGCTGAAAGATAGTTTTCAAATGGGTACAAACTCTTTTATGTGGGTGAAACGCTTACCAGACACAGGAAGTGATACGAGACAGTTATCGTCGACTTACAGACATGAGACCTGATTTGAAACCCGGTTCTGTATTTCTTATCTCAATATATTTGTTTTTCTTGTGATTGCTTGATGTTGCTTTGTTCTCCTGTTTCTTCACTTCACTGTAAACCTGCTCCTCTTTTAAAAAAGTTATTATTGGATTCAAGAACAAACGCAGCCTGAAATAATATCTTTCTTCCTCCTCTGCATTGTTAGATTGTGCTGTGGCTTGTTTCCCATCACTGACGCCAATTTCCAGATTCAGACCGTCCAACAGGTTTGTTTGCTACGTGCTGTGTGTAGAGTAAACCCGGTGCGTCCTCTGCTACACTACAGTGTACGAGAAACTGGAGGACGGCCACTCAAACACACACACACACTTCACACTTATCCACACACATACTTTCAACCAATCTTCTCACTTACACTCTTTCTGTTCCTCCTCCACACACGCACACACACACACACGCATACACACACCGTGCAGTAAGAGACATAGAGGCTGCTGTGACTTAGAGGTAGAGTTGGTCGTTTCTAAACTGGAGGGTCGAGGGTCCAGCTCCTGCAGCCACATGTCGATGTGTCCTCGGGCAAAACAATTTACCCCCAAATTTCCCCCTCTGCTGCGTCAGCAGTTTTACTGCTTTCACTTTTTCCTTCATCATTGTGCTTACAGTTCTTTTATCTCTTGTTTTTATTTTGTTTTATTTAATGTCAATACTAAAATGTCAATTCTTTGTGTTTTAATTCTGTTCTTTTGTGAAGCACTTTGGGCTGCATGTTTTCATGTATGAAAGGTGCTATATAAATAAAGCTGAGTTGAGTTGAATGTGTATGAATAGATAAGTGAATACTGATGGAAACTTTAGACTGCAGCCTCTGCCATCAATTGGCTATAATCAGACCGCCGTTTAAAGCAGCGATATTTACGTTTCACCTTCAATCTGAATGTCCCGGAGGCGTAACGGGTTGACGAAGTGACCCCCCCCCCCCCCCGTCCTGTCTTCATTGGTAGTAACAGAGGAGTTACAGAGAAGAGATGGGATCAGCTGAGCCAGCGGGGGGGAACAGCGCTGTGTGTGTGTGTGCATGTCTCACTGTGTGTGTATGTGGAGCTCCCGCTGTGCCGAGTTTCTGCAACGCTAAAACGTAATGGAAAAAAAGAGCAGTCTGGAAACGGCTGTGTGAACGTGTAGGTGTGACCTGCGGTGTAAGAGTGATTCAAGGAAGTCAGAAGACGAGAAAAGCTCAAGTCCATTTACCAATAAACCTCTCTGTGTCAGTCAAGCCTGGCAGCCGGTTTCACGCACTACGGAGAGCGTGTGTGTGTGTGTGTGTGTGTGTGTGTGTGTGTGTGTGTGTGTGTGTGTGTGTGTGTGTGTGTGTGTGTGTGTGTGTGTGTGTGTGTGTGTTTTTAGAAGTCAGTCCATCAAGAGGACAACCAAACCTTTATTTCATTTCTCATCTTGCCCTCAGTGCATGGTGTTGTGTTCCTTTATGTCCAACTAAAAGGTACCAAACACAAACTTCACACGTTTGCACACGCTCACTCTGTGTTCCAACACGCATGCTGACATCCTCTCGCTGTGTCCAGTCAGCCGCAGTAACTACATTACTGCAAGGGCTTCAAGGAGACAGTCGACTTAATAATAGGAATCAGCACAACTGGCAGATCCCTGAACGTAAGGACACATGACGATGATGTAACAGATAAGATGGAAAGAAATGACAACCCAACCAACATCCTTAAAGTCAACGTTTGCTCTGAATCAGCAGGACTATATTAATATATTTCTGTCTGATGAAGGGCTGGGGGCAAGTGTGGTGATAAATTCTATTAAATATAAATTGGAGCAACGACTGGTGTGTAGTCTAAGGCCTTGTGTTTCCCTAGTGTTATTTTCTGAGTGCCAGCAGCTTCTTTCAATTGTTTCTAATGAAGAGAAAGTGTTTAAGCAGCAGAAAGTAAACGCAGCACCCAGCGTCTTTTTTCTGAGCGCCCCCCCCCCCCCCCCCCTTTTTTTTTGAGCGGCCGCTCAGAAAGGCACTGTCGACGTCACCGGCACTACCGATCTTGTAGTTCTCGTGTGATCTTGTAGTTCTCTTGTGATCTTGTAGTTCTCCTGTGAACTTGTAGTTCTCTTGTGATCTTGTAGTTCCCCTGTGATCTTGTAGTTCTCCTGTGAACTTGTAGTTCTCTTGTAATCTTGTAATTCTCTTGTGATCTTGTAGTGTTCCTGTGATGTGTGTACAGCTGCTCGTGGCTGCGCTCTGCTGAGTGCACGCTCCAGAAATCGACCTGGTAGGCCAGGATGCGCACCGCCCAACAGGGCAAAACTGTGGTGCTGACGGAAAGCAGTGTGCAAGGATTGTGTGGAAAATGGCAGTAAGAACTATTTTGGGGCGTGTAAACAAATCAGCTTTTTTGAGTCATTGTTACAGTTTCCTGTGAAACCGCCATCCTTACTAATGAACTTTAAAATAGTTGCGATAATGGATCAAAAAGATCGGAGCGTGAGAAGATAGCAGAAGAGAAGTCGAGTAAATAGTAAGAAATAAAAGAGGAAAAGATCAAACGGAAGGTGAACAGACGAGGCACGAGGAAAATCGCTCAGTCACGGTGGCACAGGCCAGGAGCAAAACCTTACTGTGCAAATTAACCTTGAGAGTCTGCATTGCAGGGAGTGAGGGAGCGAGGGAGCGAGGGAGAGAATGGAGGGAGAGCCGACGAGAGAGACCGGGTGAGGAAGAGGAGATAAAGACACTGGGGGCAGAGAGGAAATTTAACAGAGGGAAATGTGAGTATGGGAGGAAGTGAGTGTTGAACTGAGGGTAAGGAACGAGTGAAAGAAAGAAAAGTTCAAGATGGAGTCAGCAGCTTCTTCCTTCAAAATTAAATACAGACTTCTCCTAAAGTGAAGCTGCTCCATCGTCCCTTCTGGGCCTCCGTACATGTGTGGTGGTGACTGTGTCTGCAGAGACTCTGTCCTCTGACTGGATTTTACTGTTCTGGTTTGTTCTGGTTGACTCGGGATGTTTCTGGGCGGAGCTGGTGTGTTTCCTCCAGCCAATGACAGCTCAGCAGGTGAATTTAAGAATGGATACAATTAAGTGATTTCTTTTAAACAAATCCTTTACTACCAATCCAGCTTTGAAATTGATGCAACACAACAGATTCATATTGGCTACTGACATCGCTGCATGCCACATGTCAACAGGGCGGACATATGCAGATTCCGATGTTCAAATCATTGCATCTGTAATTTATGTAATAAACAAGTCGGAGTAGAAAACGTACCGGCAGCAAAGCGAGCCTCCTGTTCTCCCTCAGTGAGATCGGAGTACGAGTTGAAGTCTGACTCCAGGGCTGCCGGGGTGTCGATGGGCTTACACCAGCCTTTCCACTCTATGAGATGGGCCACTCTGCCCTGAGCCATGGCTGTAGGCTTCGTCACATGGTCCTTCACTACCTGGGAGATACCTACAAGGAAAAAGACACGTGTTGCTTTTAATACATAACATCTTTACATGTGTTTCAATATCTGCTGTATGCTGCTGTCTCACTCACCATGCAGGGAGGATCGCGCTAATGCAGCAATCTCTTGAATGGTGAGAGCTCTTCTTGATTTTGGTAACATTTCAATGGTGTCATCAACATTCACCTGAAAGGGCAAGAAGAAGAAAAACAGTGTGACTCAGGGAGAAAGTAGTCGAGCAGCTCAGCTCAGCATGCACGTGAACCGGCCTCTTAGTGTGTCATGACTCAGAAAAAAACTAATGTTGTCTTTGCATGAAGAGGGGACTCCTGTGTGCTCCGCTCTGCAGCTCCTTCAGAGTATTCAAGGCCTTTGTCATCAATTCTTTCAATGACTCATAAACTGACAAGCACACATGGTTTTAAGAACATGCACACATGCGCACAAACGGAGCTGTACTGATCGATGACCACTTCTGCAGCTGCTTTTATATAAAGCGTTTCTATAATGAAGGCTGAGCATGTTACATCGTGTTAAAAGAACAGTTTAACATTTTCCTGCCACCAACTCGATGAAAACAAACCACTGCTGACTCTTTTATTCTAGTCGATGCTCACGCAGGTTGCCATGTGGTGGACACTGAAGCTTCAGTGTTTATCCAGCTCTGCATCGGTCTGTAAACCTTTCTGTGTTCTAACCTCTCTCCATTTTTCAAAAGCATCTCCAATATTGATCCTAGTTTGAGCACGTTTCTGCTCGTGGAGCTTATTAGAAACATGCAGAGGCTTTTTAGGTCGGGTACAATCACTTCTATCTGAACCAGTTCTCTTGACCGCTTCCATCGCTGCAATACGTGATAACTAGAGGCGCTGCTTGTCAATAGGCAAGGCAAGCAACTGCTTGGGCAGAAACGCAAAAATGCAGTGTGACGGCTGTCATGAGCACGCCAAGTCAACAACGATGTCCTTACCATGCAAAAATGTTCTTGAAATTCTTCTGTAATGACCATTTTATTTTCAAAGTTATCCCACCGACACAAAGTCTGCACAGGTCTTGTAAAAAAAAAACATGTGTGCAAGGAAACTCAGATTCACAGAGCAGAGAATGAAATATTTAACGGGTGCAGTGTGGACAGAGGGGTTTATTAAATTAGCCTGCGTGCTAATTAGCGCACTTTAGTCTGGTTTCGGTAACCGAGCTGACCCTCTTCAGGCTGCAGCTCAGAACATTTTGCATGCGTCGTTCGCCGTGGACAAGCGGCCATAAAGCGATGGAGGTCACTCTCACTGGAGTGGTTGCTGACATTATCAAACACAAAGCCAACACTTGTTGCCCGTTATGAGATTTCTGACGTCACTGCAATTATGTGAGTAACTATTCCGAGACGCTTGTTGAAATGATCTTTTTAAAGCTCTGTGTCCAGGCAGCTTGGAGGGTCAGCGAGTTAACAGACGCAGACAGGAGACAAAAGATGAACCCCCTCCTCCCGCTCTGTCCTCCATAAAATCTGTCTGCTCTGTAAAGTCAAACCACAGACAGAGTATCAGGTGTTGACAAGCCCCTTTGTCTGCACACTCTTTTTTTAGCTTTACCTGTACTCACGTGGGAAACATTTCCGTCAACAGCAAAGGCCACATGTGGAGCCAACGCTGCTGCATTGTTGCTCTATATGGGTCACCACACCTGGAGCATTGAGCCGCTTGATGACGGATTTGGGCAGATAAGTGCAGTTCGACAGGTACAGGTCGCCTCCAGTCCTGTGGTGAGTGACAGAGGCTCGCTGAAGCTCGAGTTTCAGAGACTCTTCTCACTAAAGAGCAACAGAAGCAGGGATGATCGTTGGGCCACTAATTTCATTTATTTGATTTGAAGAGAATCGGAAACTACCAGACACCCTACCAGACCTCGTCCTGTTAATTCCTCTTCACACAATCACTTCCACAGCAAAATCGTACTGCAGTACATTTTTTTTTTTAAATCGCGATACTGGACCTACATACCACCCTGAATGTAAAACTCTGCCCTGCACTCCATACTCATGTAAATAAACGAACAAACAAAGGAGCAAACACAGTAAAGTGTTGATTGTTTTTCCAAACTGCTTCGCTTCCAGGTGCAGTGGATCAAAGCTCGTAGCATCTGAAGTTGTGGCCTTTGTTTTCCTGCAGTCTGTCTGGTGTAACGAGCCGCAGGCGTTAGCAGATCAGGTGAAGATCTGATTGGCAGGTAGAGCGTGACAGCAGAGAGAAGGGCGTGTTGGTCAGGTGCTGATGTGATTTGTGGCTCTCAAGTCACAAACAATGTTTATAGTTTGTGACATAAAGTTTGAGTAGACATAAAAAAAATGTAAATTATCGTACATTTGGCTTTTTCTGCTATTATTAATTGTACTGCGGGTAACCTGATGGTACAAATACGATACTTATGGGACATCTGGCAACACTGGGCAGCGGAACTTTCACTACAGCCACATTTAACAGTTTGAAAAATTCAGCCCTGAAAAACTGAACAAACAACAACATCATCCTTTCAGAAAGGCCGTGCAACAGCAGCAAAAAGGGGAGGGGAGGGGGGTCTGGAGATGACGATGATATCAGCGGCTGCCGAGAGGCGTGATAATCCTCTTGTGCCGCAGAGCAGCTCACAGATCAGAGGGAGGATAATCTGAAGATAATATGACATATGCCCTCGAGGAGGAACAGAGAGGTATAATGTGCTGCTCTTTAAATTAAAAATCACACGTCAGCCGTTGCTTGTTGTCCACCCACAGCGGGTGCATGTTTTATTCGTTTTCAAATAGACACCAGGAGAAATCCCACCGCATGTCGGGGGAGGGGGTTATTTTTCTAAGTCTTCAGAGATAGTCATCTCAAACACTGCTTCCTGTCTTTTGATTTCTTATGAGCCTAAAAAAGGAGATTTTTTATTTCTGTTTTTCTCAGGGCGCCATCCAAGGCAAGCTGTTTCAGAGACATTTCCACCCTTGAAGAGTTTAGAATTGGAAACCGACTGCTTCCTTCCACAGTTTGGACGCAATTCTTGTGTGACACTGGAGTGAATCTGTACGAGCTGGCTGAAAGCGTCGGCTTGAGCGTCACCTTGCCACACAGCTCCAGTGAACAGCACCGCTGGCTGCTCGGCTCCCCTCCCTCCCTCCTCTGCTTCTACTTCCCCACTGCCCTACTGAACATCAGAATGAGCGCAGAGGAAGACATGAGCAGCACTCAGAGCAGACCGAGCACATCATTACACCGCTGTGCACTCGTTTCCTGCATGCACTCACAGCACAACAACGTGCAGCACCAATATATGCACGTCCAGTACTTCTAACTAGGACCTCAGAGCAAGCTGAATTTAACACCATATTATTCAATTCTGAGCTAAACACACCGGAGCCTCACATGAGAACAGCAGAACAAGCACATGGATACTGTAAGGACTAATCTTCATAGTCTGGTACACACAGACAGCAGACAAGCTTTTGGCTTTTAAACCACAAGTAAACTGTCTACACGGTCAGCGTGGGCGGACTAATGCAGCCTTGAGACCAAGGAGTGAGACGCATAACAGACTCTTCAATACAAGGCGCATGTTCGGAGCTGAGAGCAGCCAGAGTGCAGCTCCCAGTGTTTGTGTGCGTGTGTGACATAACACTGACCTCGGTGGTGTCTCCCTGACTGCGTCATCAGGAAATCTGCACATTCAAAATTTAACTATTCAGCTGCTTTTGTATTTTTAATGTGCAGAGCTCCGGATGACGCAGTGAGTTGTTTTTGTATTTGCTACGGGACTTTCAGGTTTCACATTTTCCTCGGTAAAGATTCACAATGAGTCACAAGTTTGACTGTTAAAGGTCCAATCAGTGAGATGTGCAGTGAGTGAAATGATAAAGTGAGCTTACTATATGATCAGACATTAAGGAAACATGCTATGTAGAAGTGCTGGCTTCTCTGACAACAATGCAGCAGCCAGTATGTCCTCCTTCTAACTTTAGATTCTGGTCCTGAATGCTCTGGATTTGTTTGGACCAGAGAAGGTAGGCGGTTTTAAGGCACCCCCACACGGCCGTTTTGGACGCCCCTCAGTTTGTCAGATATGAGAGCAGTTATCAGGTCAAACCAACAGGTGTTTCAGCGATGGAAGCGGGCAAGAGATGTGGTTCAGATAGAAGTGATTGTACCCGACCTAAAAAGCCTCTGCATGTTTCTAATAAGCTCCACGAGCAGAAACGTGCTCAAACTAGGATCAATGTTGGAGATGCTTTTGAAAAATGGAGAGAGGTTAGAACACAGAAAGGTTTACAGACCGATGCAGAGCTGGATAAACACTGAAGCTTCAGTGTCCACCACATGGCAACCTGCGTGAACATCGACTCTAGAGGGGAGGGGGGGGAGGGGAGGGGGGGGGGGGTGAGAGCTCTCTATAATGTTTAGAATTTGGACTGCAGTCCCCATTTCAAACACTAGGTGTCAGAGTTACATACTGCTCCTTTAAATTGTTAGGGCACAGGAAATGTTTACCTTTCTTATCACTGGTTTAGCTTCAAATGTATAATTGTTATAGAGGATTGAGCTAGTGGGTATGGGCAGTGTTCTTATTCATGTGTTTATGAAGAGCTGCTTTTGCATTTTTTCCATCTGATACTTAGAAAATCAAGTTTACCGCAAAACTGCTGTTGTTTGGGACAGGCGTCAATATGAGACGAGCCTTTAATTGTTTCTTAACAAAAGGTGTTGTTTTTGCTTTGTGAGACAGTATGCTAAGCTGCTGCACGGCTGGTACACACTAGACAGATTGTTATATCCTTGGACTAACGGGACTCGGCGTCTCAGAACCTCTCACTTTATTCAGCGTAACACCTTAGAGTAAAACTTCAACCAATGTCTGCCACGAGGTACCAATCTGATGAACCAATCACACGCCTCCCTGTCTCCCTGCTCGCTCTCTACCTCTTGCGTGCTCTAGCTCACACTGAAAGCACTTCACCGATGATGCTGAGGGTTTACTTACTGCTGAATGAGACACGAGACAACGTAGTTTCGACACAATGCAAGAGATGAGCTGAGGTCTGCTTCTGGAGCGACGGCGCTCGTGCATTTAAGTGAGGGGGCGTGGCTTTTAAGGGAGCACAGAGGGAATGCTACTTTCAAAATCATGCTAGTTTTTGAAAATGACCAACCCTGCCTTTAATTCTCTGAATGTGGAATAGTTTTGTTTCCTGTGAAAACAGCTCCAGTGTTGACTTTTGTGACTGTGACTGCAGTGGTTCTCAACTGGTGGGTCGGGACCCAGAGGTGGGTCGCAGATCCATTTTCAGTGAGTTCGTGAGTGTGTGCCTGGAAATAAACTTGCATAAAAAAGTCTGTGAAGCACTTTTTAAACATGTTTGATGTGTTCAGTTTCTTGTTACTGTCCCATGTTTTGTACCGACTGAGGTCCAGTAAATGAGTCTGATTGGTTGAAAAAATATCAAAAATTTGGGTTGCGATTTTTCACGGAGGAGTTGGTGGTGGGTCCTGAGGCTAGACGAGTTGAGAACCACTGATCTAAAGTATTTCATGGATTCATGTCTGTTACAATTTAAAGAGAATGTCATGCACAGAAACGCTCCTCAAACAAGTTGCCTCTCTTCTGTTTCCGGTTACATCACAGATTCAATCTTAGTGGTGTCATTGAACCGGCTCGTCAAGTCACATAGTGTTTTCTTGCATACTAAACCTCAACTGCAAAACCCACAGTTGCACTGACATGTTGCTGACTGCAGTCTGCTCTTCTGAGACAAACAGGAAGTCATTTTTTAATCCATGGGAGAAAGCGTGCTGGTTTCCATGTGATGAATTGGCGTGATATATTCCTCCCCTGGTGGAAAATAACCTGCACATCCTTTTCCTCCTGCAGCAGGCCACGTTTCTGCCTTATGTGCACCTCTCTCTCTCTCTCTCTCTCTCTCTCTCTCTCTCTCTCTCTCTCTCTCCCTCTCCCTCTCAAGTTTCCACTATGGGAACATTTCTATGGCAACTGGTCGCCATGGAACAATCCCTCCAGGTATGCCTGAGTGCCTGATTCACCAATGATGTCACACTCTCAGAACATCAAGCGAAACCACAATAGCCAAATGAATGTCTCCTGAATCTGCTTTCTCTGCTGTGAACGCCGCGGACCTCGAAGGCGTCAGAGACGAGACGTTTGCATCATCAAAGCCAGAATTAAAGTCTTTGGTAGAATAATGAGGTAGAAAAATGCAAGAGCCTATTTCTGGCTATTGCTTCAAAGCGTTTCCAACTAAAAAATGAATTACTTCCTGATACTGATGAATTTGACCAAATGAAGCCAATGTGTTTCCTTTGGATGGGGGGGGCGGGGGGGTCCCTGAAGTGTGAAGCATTGAAGAGTCCTTCCGCTCTAAGAGTTATGTGATAAGATCAGCGAATCCTGCCAACCAGTCTCTCTCAGTGCTCAGCATTCAATCAGCGGCCGAGTGAGACTCTGAATTTCATAATGGATCACTTAGGCTCCGCTAATCGTCGCCTGGCTGCCTGGCTGTGACACATCACATTCACACCCAGATGGTGCACACTGATGGATAAAAGAGGCAGGGCGGATTCGTCATCCTCATTAAACATCATCATCATCATCTTCTCTGAGCCAATTATTGGAATCCAAAGAAGTTCAGGTGCACAGCTCGGGCAGTGCTTTGATTTAAAGTCCAGAGATTCATGACAGGAGGCTAACAACTTTAGCATTTAGCGTTGTTTGTGTGTCGTTTGTTTTTCTGGAGCCCCGGCTTCAGTGAAGCCTCCAGAGGTCTCGCTTCAGGTCGAGCAGAACAAGGACAAGAGATGTTTCCAGAAACACATCCATTGTCAGACGCTCTCCTCTTCCCTTACTCCTCACCGTGCAGTAGGCACATTTCTACGAGTGTGATAAATGTCGGCCACCGTGCAATATATATAACTCCTCATCAGTAGTAGTTTGCTGCACGCTCTGCAGGGAACGTTCTCCAGAATGACGCGAAACTTTTTACTTTGGCTCGATCTTAAAAGACAAAAAAACTTGAGACCATCGTGCAGTGTCTGTGTTTCTGAGTTGTAATCTGTGATCACGACTTCTGCACTTTATCTTTGAACCAATCTGCACATTTTTATTGTTGTTGCTCTGAACTGTTTCTGAAAGGCAGGGTTGGTAATTTTCTAAAACTAGCATGATTTTGAAAGTAGCATTCCTTCAGTGCTCCGTCTACACCGCCTCCCCTCTGAGCTCCCTCAAAAGCCACGCCCCCTCACTTAAATGCTTGAGCGCCGTTGCTCCAGAAGTGGACCTCAGCTCATCTCTTGCATTGTGTAGAAACTACGTCATCTCATGTCTCATTCAGCGGTGAGTAAACTCACAGTATAAACTCCTAAAGTCATCAGTGACGCACTTTGAGTGTGAGTTAGAGCACGCAAGAGGTAGAGAGCGAGCAGGGAGACAGGGAGGCGTCTGATTGGTTCATCAGATGGTATCTCGTGGCAGATATTGGTTTAAGTTTTTACAGGCTTACAACTGCTACAGATGATGGATTTTCTTTGTTCCTTTTTCAGAGAACATCACTTATTCATTTCTGTCAGGACCTAAAGACAGCTTCAACCAGAATCAAAAAAAGTGGATCTGGAGAAAATGAGCAACCCTGCCTTTAATCATGTGATGTTTATGATAAAGTGTGATGCTGCGGCCCTCTTGGCCATGTCGCACTCGTTAAAGAGATCTAGAACTCAAAGGGTTAATGAACTGCTTCAACAAAGGTTAAATAAAAACATATACTTTAGAACCTTCTGTTTTCTAAACTGTTATCTTATCCATAGACTATGAGACACTGTGGTAGTGACTTATTAATCAGTATAAGTATTACCCACATGTGTTCTAAACTTTGCTCTAAATTAAACCCGTAATTCACCAAATGGAAAAACATGCTGTACTGAAAAAGAATCAAATACAAGCGATCAAGATTTAATCCAAAGTGTTAGCCGAGGTCATTAATCAAATTTAAAAAGAATCTCTTTCTATTTTCAGATCTGCGTCTACGTCGCTTTGCAACCTGTGGAGTCTCCCCCTGCTGGACAAATAAAAAAGAAAAATGCAGTTTCTTGAACCAAGATGTGATGTTCACTTCTAATATTTATATATGTTTGATGACCAATCAAATTCATTGCTCTAGAGATCGAAGAAATCATTAGGAAAGAGAGCATGTGCTCAGTCTGAAGTCAAACACAGATGAATATTGAAAACTGATCCAGGTCAGCAGGCTGCAGGTTTCAACCATTAAGGTTCTGATTTCGTGTTAAATTTTATACGAAAGCATCCGACTTTAACACTCCGTCCCGCTGACGTTCCATTTAAAATCCGTTTAAATTAAAAATTAGCTGCAGCTTTAATCATGCCGAATGACTTTCAGGTAATTAGAAACCAACTGGTTAACATTAATGAGAGCTCAGAGAGGAAACGGATGGCTCGATTAATAAGGTCGATATTAAACCTGGAAGCTGGAGAAAATCATGGAGGGTCTATGTTCCCTCAGCGCCATCTTTGCTCAGATTATTACTCTCCTCATTTGCGCCACCTGTACAGGGCTTCATTTTGTACAGGGCTTCATTTTGATGGGGGAAATGTTAAAAGACATTAAGGGAACATAGAGATGATCCTGTCTTGGTCTGTGCCTGCACGGTTCACGATACGTTATGACGATCGTAACTCTCAGCTCAAATACTTTGAATTGATTTGCAAAAAGAGATGTGATGAATGCTCTGAAAACAAACATCTCTGGAGTCCCTTGTTCCTCACAGATGGTCCGAACATGAAGGATCGTTGAAATGAAAACTTCTTATCTTTCTGAAAGTCTGAAAATTGTAACATCTTTAAAGTCTGCCTCTGCAAAACAACCAGCAGACTTTCACTGACTGAGACTCGGGGTCGATGGTTCCAGTTTTTCATGGCTGATACCGGTTATTAGATTATTACTAACATGTGTCCCTTGTCTGTCTACAAACTCCCCAATGATGAGAAAAGTCCATCCTCTCCGTCTTTTGCCTGCTCCACTTTTCAGAAAATGTGTGCTCAAACAGGCCGTTTGGAGATTTTCCCTTCCTGACATCACAAAGGGCAGTAACCCCTCAGGTGGGTTACACTCCCACAGCTAGGTGTTTGTTCTGCCCTGAGTCTACCTTATCACCGTAAACAAACCCAAGCCCTTGCAGAGAGGGGGGGCGTGGTCAGACACAGCTGATTTGCATTTAAAGGTACAGACACAGAAACAGCCTGTTCTGAGCAGGGCTGAAATAGAGGGGTTTATAGACTTGATCAAATACAGGTTCAGAGTGGATTTAGAACAAGAAACTTCACAGACATGTTTTGAGGAGCTCTGAGACTTATTTAAACTGGTTGAAGAGGAGGAGGATATGTGACCTTTAAAGCTAATGATCAACTTGCCTCATTATGATTTGCAGATGAAAGTGAAAAATTAGACATTTCACGAGGTTTCAGTGAAGCTTCATTGGGAAGGTTATATCATAAAACCAAACCAAGCAGTAATGATGACAATGTCAAAAATATAAGAGCACCTGGCTGAAGTCCAGAGCGCCCAAAGGTGCTGTCAGAATCAGTCTGCGTGCCAAGCAGGTCCGCGTGTTCCCCAAAAGTGCGACGTCGGACATGGAGCCTGCCGGGCTCCAGTCCACGCGCAACGAACCGTCAAGTGCCACTGTCAGGAGGAAGAGAGCCACGTGAAGGTAACAGCAAATGAACAAGAACTCAAAGCAGCTCCCAAACATATTCTCGCTCCAACTTACAGGAACGTCATTATTATGACAACAAGGACGCTTTCCAATTGAATGAAGCAACATAAACGTCGTTGTTCATAATAACTGGAGCGAGAACGGCCAAACTAACTACCGGAGTCTTAAGGATTAAGCCAATCCTTAAGAGTTGCAGTCACCATGCTAACCCACATGCCTCCTGCGGGGGCTCCAGCGCATGAGCAGAAAGGGATGTAATGTTGCCATATCTCACTGCAGTTTCTCCCCAAAGAAAACCACAAAGGAACCCTGGAAGTCAAATGATTACCCCTTTAAAATAAACATACGACTGCCAGCAAAAGTGAACATAGACATCGACTTCACACAGACAAATGTGAAGAAGAAAAAATCAAAGAACCATCTGAGTTTGAAAAATCAAGGACTCTAAGTTACTTCAAGAGGATATTGTTTGGTGATTTCATTTTAATAGCGTTTACAGCAGCGTCGAGATGAAGGTTAAGTGTTATTATCCCAGGGTGCTGCAGGACTTAAAAAGGCGTCTACAAAAGATGCAGTTCTGGAGTACCCTTCTTTTCAACACTTCTCAGAATTCACGGAGCACTTTATTGCAGCGTGCTCTGCAGAGACTACTTGTAGTGAGATCATGTTGGGAGGAGGAGGGGGAGGGGGAGGGGAAGGGGGTCGTGGAGGTCTACTTCCATGCACTTTAAAGCCATGCCGTGTCATGCAGGTAAGGTCAAGGCCCTGGCAGCAGCCCAAGCCTGTTGGATATTTTATGAAGTTGCCTCTGCTTTGTCGGAGGGAGAGAAGCATTATAACACAATAAGCATGGTGCCTGTGGAGATATTATGCAATTTTCTTAGACCTCCCTGTTGTCTTAGGTATTCTGACGTGATAAGGACACGTCATCAACAGAAGCAAGCTGGTGCGCGCTGCGGGACCAGAAAGCTGCTCAAATGTCACTAAGCAACCCTCCTCCTGGCTGCAAAACGTGACTGCCAACAGGAACAGGACTATGTGGTTGACTACGTGTGTTTAACCTTTCTAACAGCTGCCCTCGTCGTCACCTGACAGGCTCAACGCGGAGGTGCTTGTAAACTTGCTCCTGTGTGCATGAGCCTCGCACAGCTGCAGCTACGGCGTGCAGCGGGACATTTCAGCACCTGGACAGCTCCCATATCCTCACTTCACTAGTGCCGGCACACACGCACACGTGCCAACCCCGCGCGTGCTCGCCACTCTTCAAAATCTGATTTGCAAAATGAGATTAAGAGGTGGGCCTCTAAATGTCAGTGCCTGGCTCCTCTTTCCGGTCCTCCGCTGCTGGGGAGGCGTGTCTAGTTACTGTCTGTGAAAAGAACGAGCCGCTCGATTAGTCGGCGGCACCCATCTCAAATATTGAGTCCAATATCAGGACCAATCACTCACCTCCGGGTCAAAGAGCCGACGATTTGCGCGCACGGGCTCAGGTTGCTCCAGCAGCACAATTCAATATGTGCCGTTTAATTGGGTGTGATGAGATCAGATACCCGGGGTGTACCGTATCATTGAATCTAGGCCACATCGGTCAATGCATGTATTGTTGAGAGGAGTGAAGGATGCGCACGTGTTTTGTTGAGCAACAAACTCATGTGCAGATTGTACCAGACACTTGAGCCCGGTGCCTGCTCGCTCTAACCCGAGGGGGATTTTAAGGTGACACATGCAGGAACAAATTGTCAGAAGATGTCTCCGTTTCGCAGGAATCGCCACAGCCTCCTCCTGTCAGTTCACGTTCACATGCGCACTGAGTAAGATCTGTTTTTTTTTAAATATTCCAGGTGTTATGCGTAGAATTGCCTGCACCTCGCAGGACAATGTAAAATATGGCAGACCGAATCAACACTGACGTATGAAGCATCCATCCTTAAATTTCCTCTACGGACACTTCAAACACTGTTTGCAGTTCATATTTACGCAGGCTGATACACTTCACAGACTTTGTCATCACAGATCTGCCCCCCAGAAATAACAGTTATACCGTGCTCCAACAGTTCCGCGAGATGCATGCAATTCTAGGCAGGAATGCAATTCTCGGCATAACACCGGTCATGTATTGTTGGTGAAATGGAACATCGTGTCGAAGGGATGTGGTGACTCTTGTACTCACTCGACACCTTATTTTGAGCCTTATCCTGGTTTTATTGCTTCAAACAAATTATAAACCTGATTATCCACATCACAATAACATGACGTATCCAGTTCTCTGTTCATGTGTGTGCAGTGTTTCCGGATGTACTCAGTCAAGAGTACACACTGGTATCTTGTTATGGTTATGTTTGCGCATGTGAACATGATATCCTGGTTTTCAGAAACTGGATAGGAGATAGATTGTGGCTTTTAAACACTTAATCCAGGTTTCTGACTCTTATCGTTGGCGCAAAACTTGATGGCTGAGATGGTGAGAAATGATGATCTAATCACACAGATGATCATAAACATGCCTGCTGCCATGCAGGGGTTAGGATAACCAGGTTTCTTATTCTCCAGACACAAACAGGAAAGGACTGAAATATCAATACGCATGTCATCACAATGCATGACTTGATTACGCGGGCTTCAAACATTCACCCACAGCACTGTAATAAGGCCTCAATCAGGTTTCTGAACATTCTGCAGAACTTAAAGGAGCAATTGAGACATGACTGCACAGATGATCAGAAACCTGGATATCGTCATGATATCCAGGTTTCTCTTGTGCCTTGTCAACATCATTATCCCGAGTCAGATAAAAAAAACTCCACTGTAAACGCGCTCCATAAATATGATGCCCTGGCTTTGAGAGGTTTGCTGCGACACACAGTGGATTCTTTACGCACAATTCAAACTCATGGTCTTTCACTTCTGCAATGCACAAACCCAGTTCTGTTGTTTTTGCAGTAGTGACCCTGAGAAAGAGCAAGAATGCACATTTTTTAGATGATGACATGGAATAAAGAAAAGAGATGAAGTCAATGTTTGGGAACAAACGAATGAAACTACAGACTCGTGAGCATGACATGCTGGGCTCGAGGAGACTGAAACTTGTGTTGGCTCTGTGGTGAAGCCCTGCGGTCATCCTCCGTCTGTGGCTCATTTGTTAAATTATTCGACGCATTTTTTTAAAATCTCAATTAATCTGCTTCCCCTGACCGCGATCTTTCTAAAATGTTTCCTCTTCCCTTCAAAGCAAATGAGAACTGCAGCCCTATTTTTATTTATCTATGTTGTTGTTTTACTTAGGTCTCTCTCACAAACACTCTTCTTTCTCTCTCTCTCTCTCTCTCTCTCTCCTCACTCTCTCTCTCTTCATCTCTGTAGTTCTCGTTGTCGTGGAAACTGCAGATAGGGAGACCTCAGTCGTGCAGCCCCCCTCTCTCTCCTTCTCATCCTCTCTGTCTCTCTCTCTCTCTCTCTCTCTCTCTCTCTCTCTCTCTCATGTCTTCCAGTGACTTAAGAGCGAATCAACACATTAAGGTCGACACCAGCAGCAGTAAGATGTGTGATGTCACACACACGCACGCACACACGCACGCACATACGCACACACGCGCGCGCACACACACACACACACACACACACACACACACACACACACACGCGCGCGCACACACACACACACACACACACACACACACACACACACACACACACACACAGGCTGAATCTGAGAGTCAAACAGGTGGCTGCTATACTGACCTCCTGTATAGCACTGCCTTGATAAATGTGCAGAAACCTGCACGCACGGTGCTCTCTGTGCTTTATGGGACTGGAGCATGTCCTCACGTTACGCACTCCGCCACAAGGAGACGGGGACGTGGCGCCATAATCATCAAGTAACTGAGGCGACACATTACATAACCAATTAGGAGGTACAGAGGGGAGATGTCAGCATGGATATGAAGGATAAATCACAGTTGCAAAGGTTACATGAGACATTAAAAGCAAAAGTACGCAAGCATGTCTGCTTGAGTGTGAGAAATGGAGACGAATGAGTTGATGCATGGATGAAAAGATGGATGGATGTGGGACCGTAGATTTGATTTATGGAGGCTCCAGACGAGTCCCAGTCAGATAAATAACAAGGTGGAGGGAAATCTAGGGGAGACACACGAGTCGGAGGTCGGGGTAGCACACATTGGGGATGGAGCTCACGGCGGCTAGCGGAAGGAAGTCACGTAGAGCGAAGGTGTAAACAACCGTGAGAGCAGAGAGATGCGCTGGCAACAGGGAGCTTGTTTCTTGGCAACAAGCAGAAGGAACTCCTGCTGTACGTGTGCGCCTTGAAGAGCTATATTTATATTATGCGTCTGCAAAATAGTCTGTCGTTTAACAGCAAGAAGCTATAAGCCCGTTAAGATGAGAGAAATAGCAAGTTATAACGCTGAAGATCTGGTTGGTGAGCATGCGTCAGGATACGAGCTAAATGGTGTCCTACCTTGCAACTAAACTGGGTCAGCGCGGTCAGAACCATCTTGCCTGGATGCGTCCTCTCCTCTCAGACACGCAGAAAAACCCGTTTAACAGCGCATCCCTCAACGGTGTCAAGAGCACCTCTGTCTCCTGCCTCTGACTGGCGTGCTCACCAAAAAGCTTCTTGCAACTCTCGAAGCATCGCGATGTTTAGGCTGCAGATACCAGCCCCTAAAGTTCCTTTCCACCACCCCGCTAAAATGCCCCCCCCTACACATACACACCATTTAACCTTCAAATGGACCGAAATCCTAGAAATTCCAGTCATCTTTAACGCTTTTTGTAAAAAAGCTCCTTATATATGAATGCATATGACTCAGCAGCGCTATCATATGTCTCCTAGCTCGGGCACAGCATGCTGTGCACTAAAGCACCCGAATTCACTCCAAGCCTCTGCACCCGCGAAAGGCTGCAGCAAAACAAATGCGAAATGTCAGGCTCCCTCCAACGTGCGTTTCTTTTCATGAGAGCAGATTAAACACATCTTACCAACTGGCGATTTGGAGCTGATACAGCCCATTTTTGCAGCTGCATGTAGAGCCCTTCAGGAGAGCAAACTAGCAAAATTGATTTCCCTAATTTCCTCGTGCAAGAGCGTACCTCACTGATCGAAAGCCTCTGTCACTCTCCTCATCTACGGAGGCTCCGCTGGGTTCCGGTGCGAAGCGGCAACGCGTTGCTTGGCTCAGACCGCCGGAGTGACGCTGAGGGCGGGGGGGAGTCCGGCCATCACTTCTGCTCCGTGTTTTCTGTCTCGACTTTGCTTTTTAAGTTGCTTCAAATCCATGCAAATGAACATACATACTTCAAGTGCAGATGTGATGTTTGTTTTTCTTCGTGGATTGAGTCTTGGGTCTCTGCTTGGATGAGTCTTAGCTTTACGTCACCGGTCGAAGGGTAGAGACTTGTTGTTCAGCACCACAGCGGACGGACAGCGCTCTCTGCAGAGGTGACAGCATGTGTTTCTTTGGTCGCCTGGGAGCTGCAAAAGCTGGGGTTTCCCCTCTCGGTCTATCACAAACCGGCACAGATCTCGGGTCTCTGTGCGCCCTGTGAGCGCTCTTGTGGTCGCCCACACCGGCTGTTAATGATTGGAGGGTGATACGGATACAAAAATCCCACGCTTAACTGCTTATATACACCAAGGGCGAGTTTCCGCCTCCTTGTGCCGTTTTCCCCCAGCTAGGTAGAAGCGGAATGAGATGTGATTGGCTGGTGTCACCTTACATGGGACACAGGGAGAAGGGAGGAGTCAGAGCGGTTCGCGCATAAGAAGAGCGAGTTGTCAAAGGGTTGCATTTCAGCTCATCAGTTGGCATAATGAGAAATGAGGAACATGCTGCATATTTCAACAGGTCTAAAAGGAAAACGGCTGAGTTGATGACAGCCTGGAGCAGGTAATAATTATAGCAGAGCAGCTTGTGCCGAGGTTCAGTATTAATGTGTGTTTTCCTCTCGCGAATAATGAAACAATCCGGGAGAAGAAGAAAAAAAAGGTCGAGTCAGACCTTTAAATGCCCGCGGCCTTTAAACACGGCGATGAGCGGCGAAGCAGTAATAGAAGCATCCAATCATGGAGAAGCACACGTGAGCAAAGTGACATTTTTCACATGCAGTCTGACACGTTTCATGACTTCAGACCCAGTATCTTGCGCTCACACTGGCTGCTGGCTCATTACGACTAACAGCGTCTGTAAAAATACGTTTTAACATTCTGTCTTCATGCATGCTTGATCAAAGTGACCTCTCACAGCTCATGTGCTTACGGCCTAAATTAATTAAAAAAAAAAAAAAAAGGTCTATTGTGAGACCTAATCGTGGCCTCTTTGTCAGCGGCCCACTCTTGTCTCCATCAGGTCGAGCTGAAGCATCTTTATTCTCCTCTTCCCTCTCTTAAAGCCCACCAGGGCTCTAAACATAGGCCCGCAGAGCTGCTGACCCACGCAGCTGCTCTCCCGTTGCACTTATCATCTGTTTCCCCGGAGATGCGCATTTTCCATTCATCCCTATAAGAACAGCATGTTTGGCGTATAGGTGCTCAGTGGGTGCTTGGATTTTTAAGACTCTCTGAACCACATTCACATATTTGCCACACACAAAAAAAAACAAATCTAAATTCTCATTAGATTTGACCCTAGAGAATAGACTGAACATATATCTGCTTTTAATCAGAAAATGTGTGTTTTGTGGAGAATTCAAATTCAAATTCACAAATTGTACACTAACTTTAGTGTCTCCTCTCTCTGAATATTTCCCCGAATCGTCATTATGCGTATGTGGGAGCTGGTTACATTTCAGCACGTGTTCATTGCAGTTAAGGGATTAGACGGAGAATTTCCACTCATGAAACCAACGAGATGTGTAAAGTTATACAACCTGAAGATGGTTATTCGACATTAGTGCAACACGATTAAACAAGAGAATCTGCATAGACTCTCCAGCGCGTGTTGCATGCACGTAATTGTGCGTGATTTAGGCGTGAAGAGAAAGAATGGAAAGCCGCAGGTGCCACAGGTGTTTGTTTTTTGTAACACTGCAGTGAATGCATCCTTAATGCACAATAAGTGATCTGAACTACATTACAGTAGACAGTCTGCAGGTTAATGTGAGACACAAAATGAGACAGCTTGAAGACAAACAGAGGGAAATGTGCAGCATTGCTCATCACACATTCAACACGTGGGAGGACACGCAGGGTTATTTTTGCTCATGTAATGTGCCACAGTCTGTGATTTTTACAGTGAGAAGCACAGCAGACTGTAATCTTCTGTACTTCCTCTCTTCCTGCAGTGCGCACTCAGCTCCGATTTCATAACACAACAAAGTTGCGGCAAAGCCACAGCTCATGCAGCCTGATCATCAGCCCCTCTCTGTGTGCCAAATGGTGCTTTGTCCGGTGCTCTAGCGCCACCGAAAGGAAGCCTGTAGTACAGGCAGCAGTGGGAGCTGCGGAGAGCCTGTTGCCTGTGTGTGACTGCAGAGCTGAGAGCGCGTAGATGTGCTGGGAATACACGAGGAGATGGCGATATTTCAAATTCAAGGCAGAATGTTAAAAAGCTGCATACGTTCATGTCTCCTGCTGAGTGCTAGACAAAGGGTGCATACAGTTTAGAAAAAGTGCATTTTTACATAAAACATAATATTCCTCCTGTAAAGTCTAAATCATCATCAAATACTCAGATCCTTACATAATCTCATAAATGCTCTAAATGTCATGCATGCAGCAGAGTGATGCTGGGATGATGCTGTTTTATTTTTGTTGTAGTTTTTGTGTATGTGTTTGTTCTCATTCCCCCTCCCCCTCACCTGTCTGTTCTCATTCTGCTGCAGGTATGTGAGTGGCAGGGGGTGTGGCTGGCTTCTCCCCTCAGGCTCACCTGGCTCCACTCACCTCGTCCACCTGACAATAACAGCCTGGTCCTCTTCACTCCACCACTCTGCGGGATGATTCTGTCTAGTGCTCTAGTACTCTCTTTTAGGGCATCTTGTAGTGACTTTTCTAATTATGTTGAGCTTCCTTTGTGGCATTTTTGTCCTTACCTGTGTTTGTTCTTGTGCTCAGGTATTCTGGTATGAGTTCTTGAAGTATTGCCAAAAAGTTTATTTTTTTCAAACTCCACGCAGTCCATCCTTGAGTCCAAGTGGATGCTTTTTGGAGATGGTAAATGATAAACATACTGCACTAACATTCTCCTTTAGTCTTCTGACCACTCAAAGTGTTCATACACTGATTGCAGAGGATGCTGGGTAGCAATGTGGGGTCCAAGGTCTTGCCCAAGGAAACTTTGACATGTGGACTTCAGGAACTGAGGGATTGAAACACCAACCCTCCGATGAAGAGACGACCACAGAGCGACAGCTGCCACAAAGCATTCCCTTTGGGGATCATGAGATCTTATATTCACAAGTATGAGACAAGGGAGCGAGAGTGCACACAGACCAAGTGCTGGATCAGGTGAGGCAGAACCGTCTGGTGATGCAAACAGTCAAGCAAAGCCGACGCCAGCAATGAGACTGAAGGTGCTTGTCCTTCATATCTGTCCCAGAGTTTCTGTCTGTGCTGACACTGCAGACGAGATGCAGATCTGAATCAAGATCATGCAGACTCATCTTCTCAGAAGAAAAGGCTTTCTGAGCAGAAAATAAGCGTCAGTATCCAGTGGCAGGAGGAGATGTTCTGTTCCTTCAGGACTCAAAAGAAGAGCCAGCAGGTTCTGAGGGGGAAGCAGAGCGCGGTGAGAAAAAGCCGGAGAGCCGTGATGGACAGGAGGATTCTGAAGGAACGGGAGGTAATGAAAAACGACGCAAGTCCAGGTAAGTTTCAGAACCGTTACTTACAAAGTTTGAAAACGTTTTTTTAATCAGAACTTTTTTACCAAAACATTTAGGGATCCGGACCGAGTCAAGACCAAGACATTTAGGGATCTGGACCGAGTCAAGACCAAGACATTTAGGGATCAGGACCCAGTGAAGGCCAAGACATTTAGGGATCCGGGCTGAGTCAAGACCAAAACATTTAGGGATGGGGACCGAGACAAGACCAAGACAGAGGCAGCACAAGTCCACATACACTTGTTTTTATGTCTTGAAATAAGATGTTTATCTGGATTTATCAAGTGAACGAGGAAAATAATAAATGAAAAGAGATATTTGTGACTATAGATGAACATGTCGTTAAGATTTGAGTTTTTGCAGATGCGTCTCCTCCTCTCGTCTTCACCCACTCCCGTTTGTGTGGGGAAGGCGTGTCACTAATTTAGACTGTAACACCGGGAAGGCTGGGACCGGTCTTCATACCAAGACTGATCTCGATTACTACAGCACAACAGTGTAGATGTTTGTCAGGAGTCTCAAAACCCGCCTCAGCTCCAGCTCTCAGCCTGTTGTTAGGTTGACTGAAAGTTAGACTGAGACAGTATTTCCAGCATGGAGACCGCCATCAATGGGACTCCAGCGCCCCCGTGCAGGAACAGACGTCTGACGCCACTCAGGCTATGTCCATTCATATTTTTGGTGTCTCAAAGTACTGAGGACCGTGGAATGATGACAAGGACCCAGAGTGCCGCTTCCTCCGTACCCCTGAGTATGTCGCTCATGCTGTGGAGCTTCACTCCGCCGTCCAACATATCAATGAGTCTTGACTGACTGTGTGTAAAAGACGAGAACAGTCTGATGGCCTCCGGCTCGTCCTAATGAGTACAAGAAGTGTCTGAATCAGGTTTAATAAGGTCCAAACCCCAACAGATGTCCAAAATAATTACCACAATCTGTCACGAGGAGATAAAAATAGGTGATCTTTAAATATTTTGCATTATTAATGGAGTGCTGTAGAAATGTCATCAAACCTCAATTAGCTCTGCGGATATGGAAAAAAAAAAAAGGATCAAAGAATGAAGAGTCTCTACAGCACTCATGTTGTATCACAGGTGAGAGAGTAGTACCCTTTTTATAACCTGAAACCTGATTGGCCGAGACGATGACAGCATCCTGCTGCATGTGATTAAATTGTAATGACCACTAGAATTTAAAGATGAATTTATAAATCTACAAACTGGGACTGATGGAGCGTCTCAGATTATAACTCATCATGTGTAGACGCAGACTCAGAAGCCTGAGGGAAGAGATGAATGTTAGCGACCTAACATGATGCACGCTTACTTCAAAATAGCTTAAAAACGCAGATGAATTATGCATCTCAACACTTGCCCACATCTCACATCATAAGTACAAACATAGATTAAAGGAGCAGTTCCACAACTTGAGGAAACTCAGACTCCTGTGAGATGTTAGACTGATATGGCTTTAATGTTTGTACACTAGATATGAGGCTTCAGCCCACAGGACAGACGGACAGACATTTGGGAAATTCAAAGCATCCAGAAACCGCTTACAGGACACACATGACATGAAACATCTAACGCCCGCTTGCCCCCCACCCTGTATGTCTATATTAACGCAAACCAAGATTCAAAGCAACCCCTACAGAGATGCAAATAAAAAAAATAATTTATCATAAAAAAATCAGGAACATTCACATAACCTGTGCAAGAATAAGAAAAGAAACATAGGGGGCGCCGGTAGCCTAGCGGTTAGTGTGCGTAACCTTGTGTACAGAGGCTTGGTCCTCGAGAGAGCAGACAGACCGGGGTTCAAATCCAACCTGTGGTTACTTTCCTGCATGCCTCTCCCTGGTTTCTGAATCTAGCCACTGTCCTGTCACTAAAATAAAAACATAATAAGACTCAAAAAATCAGACCGGTACACATATGAGTCAACCTTCAGCTGCACAGCAGAATTTATGCAGCAGAGTCTGAATGGAGGCAGGGCATTTTTTGAAGGAGTCTGTGCAAACTTTAGAGGTGCAATTTTGCATTTATATATTATTAGTCAAGATAAACATTAAAGTGTCCAACTGGAGGCTGTCACACATGAACTATCTAGATACTTTCAGGAGGACTGCTCAGGATATTCTTGAGCGTGGTGAGCTGTGTCTGACCACGCCCCTCCCTGGAAGGACTTGGGTGTCTCGGGCTTTCTTGTTTCATGTCCTATTGTTTACGGTGAGAAGGCAGACTCAGAGGGCAGAACAAACACCTAGTTGTGGGAGTGTAACCCACCTGGGGGAGGGGTTACTGCCCTTTGTGATGTCATGAAGGGAAAATCTCCAAACGGCCTGTTTGAGCACACATTTTCTGAAAAGTGGAGCAGGCAAAAGATGGAGAGGATGGACTTTTCTCATCATTGGGGGGTTTGTAGACAGACTAGAGACACATATTAGAGTTAGGTGAAGTGGATTTTTGTATAATATGAATCAAATATGTCAATAAATGTATCAGATGAGCTCAAAGTATCCTGTGGACAATTCAGAGTCTCATATTTGTGAAGATGCGTTTTGAAGAATCAAAGATTTTAGATGTTGTGAAGAAGATAAATATATTTAAACATATGACGTTAAAGCACCAGTAGATGTGTTAAAAAGATGTTAGATGTTGATAAAGTGACAAACCCATTGTTGGATAAAAGCTTTATTGATATGACACCAGGAATCGTCCGCCTGCCAAAGTTAAAACACATTTACACTTGATGGTTCTTATTATGTTCTTATGTCTCTTAAAGGCTGTTTGTCCTCTCCGCTGAAGAGCTGATGGTGCATTCATGTTGTGTTTTTGTAAATAAAATGTTTTGCTAGAGGCAGCACAGCCCTGGTCGGCTTCATCCGCCCTGCTGAGGTGTCTCAGCCCTCTTCCCTTAATGACCCTGACCTCCCTGATTTGGCGAGTTGAGTGAGATCGATGGCGGTCGGGGAGGAAAAGGGATCTTACATCAGCAGGGTAAGTGTTAGCAACACACTGAGGAGGCCACCAAGCAGAGCAGCTGAGCTACGAGCCACCGCCCCGGCTCCGTTTAGGTCATGGTTGACGGTTGATTGGCAGTGCCTCATGTCGGCGCCCACACAGGCGGCGTAGCCCATGGCATGGGCGATGTAGTTCTGCTCGTTGACGCCCTGGAAGAGGTGGGCCATGGGTCCCCGGGCGAGCACTGCTACATCTTCTCCGCTGTGGGTGGTCGACTCTGTGGGGGCGGCAGACAACTGGACGTAGTCTTTAGATTCTGGAAAACAGAGTAGGATAAATAAGCATGAAACATGAGGTATTGTCAGTGATGTCATCCGCTGAAGCCCAAGGATGCCGGTCGACATTCTGTCTCTTCCTTATTTCACATGCAGTTTTTTACAGATAAAGTTAAGAGATATAGAGGCTGATACCGCTTTTCAAACCAGCCTGTAAACATTTTTATTTCTGTCTATTTAATTTGGGACCTACTGGAAGTTTCGGGACTTTAAAAGCCTCAAGTGGCTACTGAAGGAACTGCAGTACTTTGGATTTATATAGTCCTCTGACTGGATTTTACTGTTCTGGTTTGTTCTGGTTGACTCGGGACGTTTCTTGGGGAGCTGGTGTGTTTCCTCCAGCCAATGACAGCGCAGAAGGTGAGTTTGGGGGACGCTATCCAAACCGGTGAATATGACGGACGTGGATGTAGCAGCAAAGAAGAGAATATATAATCACAGTGAGGAGAAACACCAAGTGGATAAAAGTTCATTCTAAAAAGAGGGTGAACCTTGTGTTGTCTTTTACCCGTGGACGTGGAGTTGTTCTGCTTCCTGTTGGACAGGCAGGTGACAAACATGAATGATTTTGTCTTTAAGTCTTTCTCTTTCTTGGTTTATAAATCAGAAGAGTGGAAATGAAATCCAAACAAATGCCAGAGAACGAGAAAGATCAACGAATCATATCAGAGGGAAAGGTTAGACTGTATTACAAACATGGATCGAATCGAAATGAAAAAGGAAGTAACCATGTTTACTTCATTTAGGTTATGTCTACAGGGTCCTGTGAGGGAAACACTTACTAGTGTTGACATTGCGGATGTCTGGACGAGTCCCGTTTCGGATTTTGTGCCCTGGTCCGTTTCCATACATCAGTGTTGTGTACGGCAAAAAGTCTGATCCCCACAACGGAGATTTACCTGAAAGAAAAATACAGGTTCGACTATCAGACACTACCTTTTAGTTTTCCTGCTTCATTTATTGACACACACAGACACACACACACACACACACACACACACAGACAGACAGACACACTCTCATGAGGGAGGGTCTCTGGATCCTCGGGGTGTTGCAGGAGGTCTACAGCTTGTTGAGTATCTCTGTGTTTCTCTCCAGATGAGCCATTAGCCTGGCATGCCACCTCCCTGATGAAGAGCTCAGAGTTTCACAAGCACATTAATCACTGCTGTACCGCTGGGACGAGGAGGAGGAGGGGGGGAGGGGTTGAGGAGGAGGAGGAAGAGGGAGTGGAGGAGGAGGAGGGGGGTAAAATAAGGATAGGACAAGACAGAGAGAGTAGCGAGGTGGAAACACAGGATGTAACAAAGGCTCGATCGATACAGTTTTGTGGGCTGATACAGATGTGTGAATAATGTGGAGGAGAACATGCCTCGGACACAGTGAGAGAATCATTTAGATTTCCTTTTAGAAACACAAACCATACAAGAAACAAATCCGGTTAAAGCTTTACTCCCGATTCATACGTCTGCGCTGAATCTACACAGCTACGCCACACGTGTGCATTGGTGCGTCGGCGTAGCTCTGCAATACTCCGACTAAAACACCAGTTGACGGTGAAATTTTTTAGGCCATTTTCACGCCCCCTCCTCTCTCCCCCCTCCTCTCTCTCCCCCCGCTGGTCTGCGTTCACATCAGGAACATCGTTCTGTACCCGGGAACACCTGCATATGTACACAGTCCGATCCAGCAGGGGGCAGTATGCACGTAGTCAGTTTGCAAGAAGCAGAAAGAGGAAAAAGTAACCATGGCAACCACTGTGCAGCTCAGAGGATGAAACAGGCCCGTGCTGCGCAGATATGACGGTTTTTGAAGCACCAGGAGACGTTTAGAAGTACGTCCACTTCCTCGTTTGAGCACAGTTGCGTTCACATCTTCGTCGGACTGTACTTAAGTACACATGAATCGTGCACGAGAACACCTCTTCAAGCGGATTCGGGTAAAGTACCAGAGTCCTGCAAGTTTGTGTTCACACTGAGCAAATGAACCAGACTTTGGGGTCAGGTCTAGTGGGATCTGGGTCAGTGTCCACAGTGTGAAACCACTCTTAGTTACTTCGCCAGTTTTTGGTTCCTCCACATTCTCTGTTTGTTTGTTTACAGGAAACCATGGCAACGGAAACTGAGCGTATTATGATGGAGATGCAGATGATTAATATTAAGCAGCAGTTGAAGTAGAAAAGAGAAGAGATGAAATGTAAGACCACTGAATCAGCTGAGTCAGATGTTGTGAATGCAGGAAATACGATACTACTCAGGAGACCAATCACAGGGCTTGTAGTCTGCGTTGGTTCGGATTTTGTGCGTTGGTACGACGTACGCTTCAAGGCAGAAGTTTGAATCAGGCTTTAGATTATTCATATATGTAATATGATCCATGTTAGGGATATTATGGATTATTTCAGTCCCATGTCAGATGGAAAGTTTCAGAAGGGTCCAAAACTACAGCACACAGCTCAGTGTGCAACCAGTGAATCACTGAGTAACCCCTCCTGTCCCTGCAGCTGGTTCATCTCAGGTCTGAAGCCCTCAGGTAAAGGACGGGGAACAGTGAGTGAGACGAGACGGAGAGCTGAAGGAACAAAAGTAAAGGAGTAAGTCAGGTCTATAAAGGGACGATCCAAAGGGAGATTAACAGGCAGGGGAGATCGACAGAGCGAGGAGGACTTCGAGAGAATAATGAAAGAGAGGGAGGGGGGGGGGAGTGAGAGAGAGCGGTGTCGGTGTTGATGGTCAGAGATGGGCAGCAGGAGGAGAAAACGAGGAGGAATCGAGGGACTGAAATAGAAAGGCGAGGGGGAGAGAGGCTGCCAGTTATACGTGTTTACCCGGGCTGTAATTGCAGAGGAGAGAAAGCAGGGAAATGTCAAGCTGCTGGTGGAAGACGAACACTGAAGCAGAGAGAGGGCAGGCATGACACACACACACACAAACACACACACACACACACACACACACACACACACACACACACACACACACACACAGGAACAGACAAAAACACAACTGGAGGTGGGAAAGAAAATCACCGTGCCTCAAAAGGAGTTTGTCTGCAGGTTCAAATCAAATTAGACATTTTTGATATCAAACACTTTTTTGAGGGGTCTTACTCCGTACAGGAAGTGATGGCATAATTACCCAGAATGCTCTGCCCTCTAAATGGGAATCCATTGAGGGTAAAAGGGTGCGAGTGGTCAGCCATCACTATGGTGAGCGTTTCCTGCTCCTTGGTGAGTTCGAGGCCTTTGGCGATGGCGTTGTCCAATGCAACCGTCTCGTGGAGCGCCATGTACGCTCTGCCATCATGATGAGCCTGGTCAATACGGCCACCTGACCACAGAGAGGGGGGGGGGGGTTAATGAGATGATCAAGTAATGGTTTCTGATGCTTCTTGGAACAATAAGGGAGGGATGACAACTGATCTTTAAGCTGGAGTCAGCAGCTTCTTCCTTCAAAATAAAATACAGAATTATGTAGGGACCTTCAAAATAAAATGCTTCTCCTAAAGTGAAGCTGCTCTATCGTCCCTTCTGGGCCTCCGTACATGTGTGGTGGTGACTGTGTCTGCAGAGATTCTGTCCTCTGACTGGATTTTACTGTTCTGGTTTGTTCTGGTTGACTCGGGACATTTCTGGGCGGAGCTGGTGTGTTTCCTCCAGCCAATGACAGCGCAGCAGGTGAGTTTAGGAGAGGATACAATTCAGTGATTGGACGAGATTCAACACAGCGAATATGACTGACGTGGACGTAGCAGCAAAGAAAATAAAATATAATCACAGTGAGGAGAAACACCAAGCGGATAAAGCTCGTTCTAAAACGAGGGTGAACCTTGTGTTGTCTTTTACTCGTGGACGTGGAGTTGTTCTGCTTCCTGTTGGACAGGCAGGTGACAAACACCGGCGGTTAGCTTGTGCTAGCATGTGTTAGCTTGCAGTGTAGGTACAAGCAGTAAACGCACACACTACGTCCTGCAGGGGGCGGGGCTTCTGGGGGCGATGAGGCCAGGAGAAGGGGCCCAGTTTGAATGTTTACAAACATTTCTACTGACTCCATCTTTGTTTTTAAGGATGAAAAGTTCTCCTTTCTTTAAATGTTATGATGAAAGTTTCGTTCAAATCAACTCTCCGATCTCTGTGTTTTTAATCACTAAATACTGAACATGACAAAGAGACCTGAGCCTCAGTCTTCAAACGCTCTTACAAAGATTAGCATTTCAGATAAAACTCGCTTCTGCAGAGATCCTCAGTCTTGCTGCAGGAGTCATCTTGTATATCTCTGCTCCTGGCCTCTCTATCCCCCGTATTAGGAAGTGAAGTAGACTTTGGGTTATTACATTGTGAGCTGTCAGTGATTGGGTGCACCATATGCTTGCGTCTATTTATACATTTGCCTGTTATTTTAAAAGTCATTGTGAAGACACTCAGTAGTGCCGTGAAGTCCCCCGACGGCTGCCTCAGATTAAAGGAGAGATGGATGAGGCGGCCGAGCAAACACACTGCGGCAAACTCATTGAGCTGTATGCGGAATCAATGTCAAATAAGTGGATCCACTGCAGCTACACACTGCTCCACAACGTGCTGTGCTGTTGAATGTTGTTGCTACAGCACACACCATGACGATTAACTCCAAGAAAAACCTCAATATCAGTGCTGCATGGCGTTATAGACGCTCCTACTAACTTTGTAAAGACCAACAATCACCAGCGTGTTCATTTAATTGCCACTTGGGACCACATCAACAGAATCAATGCTTCCATTGATCCAGTGTGACCTGCCACGTGTTTTTCCACCTATTTTTAGAAGAAGCACCACCTCTCTGGGGATTTCATTACCCAACCTTTGTCTGATTAGGTGAGGGGGAGTGTGAGGAAGGTGGGCCAAGCTGTTTTCCTCACCCTCCACTAATAGGAAGAAGCCTTTAGGGTTTTTCTGGAGGATGCGGATGGCCTTTTCTGTAGTCTCAATGATGGATGGGTCCATTCTTGGATCCCTCTCCGCCTCGTAGCGCAGATCACCTGGTTCAAACAGAGCTGGGGATAGAAAAGATGCAAAAATCATTTTATTTTCCGATGTAGGGATACAGTCATCAGTTTCATCCGCCCACAGTGGACGTGCAGCAGAAGAGGGGAAGTCCAATCCTCCTCCTCCTACTACTAAAGCTATTTTCTGCACACGAGCAATTCAAGTCTCTGTACACTCTGCAGCATCAGGGAGCACAAAGTCCAAAAGAAGGACTCGTTACATTTCCTTTAACCCGTCACACATGACGAGAAAGACACAGATTTGACAGATATAATGAAACTGTAAATGAAGCCTGCTGTGCATCAAACAACAAGTGAAACATCACATACAGGAAATACTGGAGCATTTAGAAACTAAATATTAAAGAGCCTAAACCTAAATGTTGGATTTATAAAGCATGTTGACGTAAACCAAACTGTGTCCTGACCACAGATTTGACAAGCAGCCTCATCTGTAGGTCATTAACAGCAGCTGAAGGAAAACCTGAGAAGAGTTTGAAGGACTGACATCACGGGTAAAAAAGAGACAAGTAAGCAGAACCAAGGCTGAGCTCTGGGAGAGCGTTACCTTCACGATTCTTTCTGAGGAGGAGAAGAAGCGCAAAACACTCACCCATGAGGTAGTCCGTAGTTTCAGGGTCGACAGCATCAAAATCGTTTTTATTCCACACGTAGCGGGCGACCTGTGTGATACCCAGCACATACAGATTTACACACTGAGTGGGAGGAAGGGGGTCAAAGTGTTTGTTTACTGCATGAGTCACTTTCTGTTTGCTATGTTTTCCTTGATTATGTTCAATTCAGTCAAGAAAAATGTGTTTTTACAATCATTTTATATTTGACGTTATGGCTCTGCTCTGGGATCTCCTGCCCGTCTACGTGCTTAGGCTACGTGGAGAGCATCAGGAAGGAGCAGCATGCATTCCTTCACTTCCTGTTCATACGTGGAAAGACTAAGGCGTGGATGACATTAAGTCAGAAAGCATTAAGGAGGAGCTGGGGTGGAGGAGCTGGGGTGGAGGAGCGGTATGCAGAGAGAGCAGCTTAAATAAGGCGGCATGAGTGCAATTAGCCAATAGGATGCTTTGAATCAAATCAGCTGGCCATCAGCTAATGAGGGCTTACATGAGATCAGCTGTTCTCAAAAACAGTGGCATGAACAATTCTGATCATGCTCCACAGTTCCCAGCATTTCATTTAAAAACTGTAGCTCTTTAGAGAGAGCGATGTTGACACTCAAGTCTTGGGATTTAAAAGTGAAACATTTGTTTTCAGTATGAAATCAAATACCGTCTACTTATCATCCTGCATGAATTCCCCCCATGGGCACATGTTGAAGGATCACTTTGTCATTATTAGGTCTCAAGGTGATGTTGTCCTGTGTGAGTACGGCTCAATGTTACCACCATGTGTTGTTAATTTAGGATTGGGATCCAGCCAGCTTGAGCAGCGAGGTAACAAAGCTCTCAAAGTAGGCTGCAGCAGAAGCAAAGCTTTTACTCTGCGTGTAGTTAGTAGTTTCACACATTGCTGCGTTTGCAATTTTGCAACCTCGGTTTTAGCTCACACTCCACCCTGAAGAAGCTGCTCTACTTAAAGGTCACATACCGTTCTGTAAAACACACTTCACCATATTTCTCTAACACTAATATGTGTCTTTAGTCTGTCTACAAACCCCCCAATGATGAGAAAAGTCCATCCTCTCCGTCTTTTGCCTGCTCCACTTTTCAGAAAATGTGTGCTCAAACAGGCCGTTTGGAGACTTTCCCATCATGACATCACAAAGGGCAGTAACCCCTCCCCCAGGTGGGTTACACTCCCACAACTAGTTGTTTGTTCTGCCCTCTGAGTCTGCCTTCTCACAGTAAACAATAGGACATGGAGCGAGAAAGCCAGAGACACCCAAGCCCTTCCAGAGAGGGGGCGTGGTCAGACACAGCTCATTTACATTTAAAGGTACAGACACAGAAACAGCCTGTTCTGAGCAGGGCTGAAAGCAAGTTTATAGACATGATCAAATACAGGATCAGAGCGGATTTAGAACACAAAACTACACACACATGTTTTGGGGAGCTCTGAGACTGGTTGAAGAGGAGGAGAATATGTGACCTTTCAGAGCGTTTCCTCTGCTCCGACAGAAGAATTACCTTTTCTCGTTTCATGTTCTTCCACTCTTCAATGAGGTTGCGTCCATCTCTTCTTTTGCCCCTGGAGGAGAAATCTGCAGGGTATTCTGGGTCCTTGGTGTACTGAGGGGTCATGTACTTTCTACCCCCGCCAATGATCACCTGGAAACACACACAGTGGCACACACAAGGATGTTTAAATATGATGTCATCGTTTTAAAACAACGTTGTATGTGTGGAGGGCTTTTGTTTTGAAGGACCTCACATCTATGTCTGTGTTGTTGAGGAGCTGGGAGGAGATGTCAGTGCAGCCATCCTTCTTGGCACCTGCAGGCACGTCGGCGTCACTGTACCACTTCCTGCTGGCGCTGTGGGCGTAGCTGGTTGCGGGGGTGGCGTGTTGCACCCGTGTGGTCGTCACAATGCCGACAGACTTGCCTACAAGATTGTTTTATGTCAGACTTAATATGTTGTAGAAATGCATAACGCTATATGTACTTAAGCCTGTGATTGGCTGTCGTGCTGGAAGCAACAGGCTGCAATGATTTTCACTGTTTGTCTCACAATTCTACAAACATTTTAATTAAGTACGTTGATATTCAAACTCAATCAAGTATTTTTTGTCTGCACAGTATGAATTTAAATTCTCAGCTCTTTGTGCATCCTGTTATACAAATATTTAATATTATGTCCCACCATAAATAAGAAATCACACTTTATGTTGACAATTTGAGGACACCGTCTTTGCCATTGGACCTTTAAAGGAGCAATATGTAACTCTGACACCTCGTGTTTAAAATGGGTACTGCAGTCTGAATTAAAAACATCATAGAGATCTGTCTCCCCCCCTCCCCCCCTCCCCCCCTCCTCTCTGGAGTCGATGCTCACGCAGGTTGCCATGTGGTGGACACTGAAGCTTCAGTGTTTATCCAGCTCTGCATCGGTCTGTAAAACTTTCTGCGTTCTAACCTCTCTCCATTTTTCAAAATCATCTCCAATATTGATCCTAGTTTGAGCACATTTCTGCTCGTGGAGCTTATTAGAAACATGCAGAGGCTTTTTAGGTCGAGTACAATCACTTTTATCTGAACCAGTTCTCTTGCCCGCTTCCATCACTGCAACACCTGTTGGTTTGACCTGATAACTGCTCTCATGTCTGGCAAACCGAGGGGCGTCCAAAACGGCCTTGTGGGGGTGTCTTAAAACCGCCTACCTTCTCTGGTCCAAACAAATCCAGAGCATTCAGGACCAGAATCTAAAGTTAGAAGGAGGACATACTGGCTGCTGCATTGTTGTCAGAGAAGCCAGCACGTCAACATAGCATGTTTCCTTAATGTCTGATCATATAGTAAGCTCACTTTACCATTTCACTCACTACACATCTCACTGATTGGACCTTTAATGATGTGTGTGTTTTATTTGCTCAAAGACTAAAAAAAAAATTGTATTATGTAACCCACATTAACACACCTGATTGTCAGTTCTCAAAGTGCTTTATTGGGGTCAGGGGTCATGTGTTGTGTCACAGAAACATGATAAGCTGGGAGGAGTTCCCCTGTGCAGCACATTATCCTGCAGTGTAACCTGCAGCCTGCGCAGGCTGCTGGTGCTCTCAGCTCCCCGGTGGCTGCTGTAATATTGCTCAGACGAGACTCCGCTGCTCGCAGCAGAGCGCTCAGCTGTAAAATCAGGGTTTTGCAGAGGCTGTATGAAACTCGAGGGATTTTCTTTTGTCGAGAGCCTGAGTTAAACTGTGACGCCGCAGGGCAGAGTGAGGTATCAGCCTGCTAGCTGACATCCATTTGTTGCTCGGATTGAAGACGTCTGCCATTATTTTCCTTTCAGTTTTATTCTGTGCTGCCATTGGTCAGAAATTAAACCTTTGGAGTCGAATAAGAGTCTCTCTCTACTGCAGACAGTTACTAAGAGAGTCATTCATTTGCACCTCTCTCTCTCTCTCTCTCTCTTGTCCTCTCGCACCCTCACCCTTTTTCTCTGGAAGATGCTGCGCCTCTCCTTTATTTCACTTCAGAATCTTGTTTGAAAAACTTTCACCAATAAGAGGATCAGTAATAAGATCATAGTTCATTCATTAACAGTGATTCAATCTCTAAGCCTGCGGACTTATTTACACATTACACCCTGTAACAGGCTGTAGTACAAAGGTTACCATGGTTACCATGCCCTTGTGCTTTTAAAAAAAAAGACAAGGGCACGTAAAGAAGTTTAATTGTATCATTGTATCCTTGAAATTAATTTGTCTGTGTTTTATTTTAATTCTGTGAGGAGTTTCTCTCTTTAATGATGTCTCTTGGGTGTCTGAAGTTTTATTTTTGATGTATTTTTAAAAACTATCAGGGGACAGGCATTGCAAATGAGCCATAAAGCTATAAATGCTGACCTATTTGTTTTTTTGAACCAGGCTGTAAACATGTTAATCTCTAAAAATCACTGTAAAAACAAGCTTTTTTGAATGGGTGTGTATGTGACTTCTTGTGCTTCTGCAGCCAGCCTCTAGTGGACACTTGAGGAACTGCATGATTTTAAACTTCATCACCAGCTTCATATTTCAACACTGGAGGTTGCTGCTTGGATTCAGCAGAGCGTGTTTGTGTCGTGTGGTGGTCTTACCAGCGTCTTTGGCCCACTTCAGGATGGATGTGACCTCGTTGCCCTTCTGAGTCTTGCAGATGCCGTTGCGAGCCGCAGCGTTCACACCGATGACGTTCAGGTTGGTTTTCACTCCACACAGGTACGCTGTGGCTGTGGCTGCGCTGTCTGCAATCTGGAAGTCCACACTGTAGGTCTGCACACACACACACAGATCATGTGGGGGGTTATAACAACTATATCCTGCAACTGCAGCACTACCGGTTCGACTTTAGTGCATGAAATGAAGCCACTTCCTACTCTTTTTTGCTCGCCATAAGGGTGTTGTATGGAGGAGAAAAGTTAGGACCCATACCAGGACTGACAGGGACCCTAAAATATTCAAACCTCAGTTCATTCTTTTTCAAATATGAAACTATATTCATGTTTCATGGGACTCCTGATCCCTGCTAGCCAGTATATTCATTTATATAAAGGCAAATGTGTCGGACTCAGTACCTAATCGGCTATCTTGAATAGTTTAATCATGCTTGGTCCTTTTAAAGTCATGCCTTCTCCCTTAAGACCCCTCCACCCTCACCGAACAGGAAAAACCCACAACTCAGGAGGATTACACCTTTCTAAATCCAAACTTGCTATATATTATATTACTATAAATATGCTCTTTGTTAGTGATTAACATGTACATGCAGCAGGTTGTTCATCAGGATATTATTATCGCACCAGGTGTCCCATCCCTGTGTTCAGGTAACTGTCTTGGTATCCTCCGTAGTGTGTGAGCGTGTTACCTTTGCTAGTCCCACGTGAGGGAAGGTGTCCATGGTCATCACTGTCTCCTCTCCTGTCTGGTTCTGAAGCTGTCCCTTGAGGATACGAGCCGCTGTGTAGGTTGTGATTCCCATACCTGATGCACACAACACAACACACACACACGCACACACACACACACACACACACACACACACACACACACACACACACACACACACACTACTTTTAGCCTCTACTCTTACATCATGTCTATCTGCAGAGGGGTCTCGATGCAAACATCAAAGTCTCATTGTGCTTTGCTCCTTTCTTTTTCTTTCACTTTGATGAATCAGACGGAAAATGGGGGAGAAAAGCCCTAATTATACCTAACCAGGTCAGAGCCTAATTCCTGCCTCTTAGCCTTTCAGACACTCCAGACCAGAGTGTCATTAGAGGGAGATGTTGACCAGTTGTGTAACCTACCATCGCCGAGGAAAAACAGGATGTTCTTGGCCACATTGGTGTTGAGTTTACGGTCCAACGCTGACTGCAGAGTCTGTCGGGCCTGAGACCTCCAGAACTCGGGGTTCTCCTCCTCAACTATGGACACACAGATCAGATCAGGTATGGTGGAACATCTTTGTATGATCGGTGAAAAAAAAGCTATAGTTATGCTGTTTGTTTTCTCTAAACGTCAGGACAAGTCAAATACATCTTTGGTGAAGCAGTGAGTGTTGTTTGAAACGTGCAGATTAAAGCACAGCTAAAGCTTTTAGTACATCATGTATCCGAGTGCAGGTGCGAGATCTCTTTGAACACACTCGGTGCATCCTGCAGAGATCAGTGTGAGCAGAACATCAACACACTGCTCTTTGGTGGGGCCTTTTGGGACTTGAATGTGTGTGTGTGTGTGTGTGTGTGTGTGTGTCTGTGCATGTTTGTTTGCTTGCTGCCAAGCCTCTTTCACATGCTCTCTTATCTGCTCCAGCTGATCATCGTCTCTGTGCTGTAACAGCCAGTTTGATACAGCAGTCCACTTCAACGCTGATAGCAGCCGGTTGCATAACTTTGCAAGAACCGAGTGTGCTGCTTTGAAAAAGTTTGCAGGCAAAACAAATGCAAAGTGTGCAATAGGTGTGAAGTTCTGTAAAGGATGACGCTGGAGTTAAGAAGAAGAAGAGAGGAATCTGAAGTGAGGGCGAAAGACAGAGAGGAGAGCGTCCGCCTTGAATGATCAGTGATTATTTTAAAAACAGAAAAAACTGACGAGAAGTCTGACTGAATTAAAAAGATCATGATTTCATAGTTAAGTTAAATTTTTATCTTAATTTTAGTTTGGGTTTGAAGGACTTGGAAGTTATCTTTTGTTCTTGTTTATTTCAGTGTTTAGAATTCACCTCCTGTTTTATTTTGCAATAATCCTCAGAATACCTTCCCTCT
>NC_089205.1:9647307-9774807 GCF_963930695.1 Labrus bergylta | reverse complement strand
TAACACTAATATATGTCTCCAGTCTGTCTACAAATCCCCCAATGATGAGAAAAGTCCATCCTCTCCGTCTTCTGCCTGCTCCACTTTTCAGAAAATGTGTGCTTAAACAGGCCGTTTGGAGATTTTCCCTTCATGACATCACAAACGGCAGTAACCCCTCCCCCAGGTGGGTGACACTCCAAAAGCTAGGTGTTTGTTCTGCCCCGAGTCTGCCTTCTCACCGTAAACAATAGGACATGGAGCGAGAAAGCTCAAGACACGCAAGCCCTTACAGAAAGGGGGCGTGGTCAGACACAGCTCATTTACATTTAAAGGTACAGACACAGAAACAGTCTGTTCTGAGCAGGGCTGAAATAGAGGGATTTATAGACTTGATCAAATACAGGATCAGAGTGGATTTAGAACAAGAAACTTCACACACGTTTTGAGGAGCTCTGAGACTTATTTAAACTGGCTGAAGAGGAGGAGGATATGTGACCTTTAAGAATGAACATCTTCAAGTTACCTTTGGCCTTTTTCTCCAGGGAGTCCGGGCTGACAGGAGTTAACTCTCCAAACTGCAAAGACACAAACCTTGAAACACAGAGAATGATCAAAACCTTTTCTCTGAGAGGTCACATCGGTCCATCCGATCGGTCTCCACAAAAAGCACGAGGAGCGAGAAGTTTCTCTTTTATTGGCAACGATCTTTATTAGCTCTTCCAGTTCTGGATGTGAAAAGAGGCATTCATTTTCTTTAATTAAATATCTTTTTTTTAATAAAGTAAAGCAAAAAAGTATTTACACATTTTCAATTAAACTGTAATCAATGACTCGGGTTGGATAATTACAAGCACCTTCTGCCAGCTGCGGAGAGAAAAATATAAATACAGGGAGAAGAGCGTTTCTTCTTCTTCGAGTACAGAAAAGAAAAGATCCGTCGTATATATTTACAGAACGCTCCTGAAGGGCATCTCCACTCGGGGAAGCAGAGATGGTGCCAGGAGGCGAACTGTTGAACTCTGAAGTCCTTTTTCGTAAAAGTGGATTTTTTTTTTTACTTTATATTTTTCATGTTTCTATAGCGATATTTAATTCTTTAAAAATCTGACGACCGGCTTGGTGGGAGGGTGCAGCCGTGAGCCCTCGCTCGTGCTCGCGTCCACCGTTTGTTTTCTGAAGCGCAGGAAACACGTGAAACAGACACAGGAGGGGGGGGGGGGGGTGTCGTTGGGGGGCGTCAGAGAAGCATCGCCATCCCCAAGCAGCAAAATGGTCAATGTCAGTAGCCCCTCCCCCCCAGAAAGTGACGCCGTCCTCTTTAAGGAAGCGTTTAGTCCTCGAGAGTCCAACAGCTTCAGCTCCCGTGTGAAATGTCCGTTAGACAGCACTCGCCACTTTTCTTTGTAGTTTTCTTTTCTTTTTTTTTATAAAACACTCACTCCAATCATCCAACACGGGGAAGGAACCAAAGCGAACCGTCTCTACATGAGCGACGTCATGGAGATCCAAACTTGTGACGTGACAGTGCTCACTGTGTCGTCACACGATGAAGTCATCAAAAATATAGATATGAACAGCTTTTTTTTTTGTTTTTTTTTTTGTTTTTAAATCTGTCGTTAAGCAAAGTGTCTCGAATAGTGTTGCCGTGGCGATGAACAGCCGTTTGGAAAAAAAACAGGAGAAGGGAATAAACCTCAAAAAAATACTGAAGGACACAATGCCACCTCCGACATCTCACCTCGCCATTTCATCGATTTAAAAAAAAAGACATTCGCTTTGCTCAAGAAAAAAAAATCAAAAACAATGAAAACCAAAAACAATAACATGATCGAATGTACGATCCATAATACAATCTCTCCCAGGTGAAGATTTTTTCTCTCGTTTTTTTTTCTGTTTATGCAGAAGGTCGTCTGAGTCCTCCACGAAACATTCACACTTGTCCCGAGGATCCTCCCCCGAACTCCCCCCCCCCCTCCCCCGGCTCCGACCAGCAGGCCCTAGCTGTTGTCGGACTCGTCCTCGTCCTCGGCCTCACGGAGCCAAGTGAAGAAGGCAGTGACGGACTTGAGGGCCACGCCCTTGCCCTGCTGCTCTGCGGGGTCTTTGCTGGACTCCCATTTGTAGAAGGCCTCCTCTTTGATCACGTCCTCGTCGTAAAGGGTGTCGAAGAACATCCGCAGCAGATCTGATGGCGAGGAGGGAGAGGGAGAGAGAGAGAGAAGAGAGAAGAGAGAAAGAGCGAGAGAGAGCGAGAGAGCGAGAGAGTCAATTAAAACCTCAAAATCACAAAGATAACAACGTCATCTGAGAGTGAAAGAGGTTTAGAGATATCAGAGGTTGTACTCACTGGCGGGCTGCTCCATCTCCACCATCAGGGCCTGCAGGGCGTACAGAGCCTGCAGCTCCTTCTGCTCGTCCTTCAGGTATTTCTGCAGCAGCTTGGCCCTCTGTTTGATCTGCTCAGCATCCACCTTGAACGGGTTCTCACCTGCAGGAAATAATTTCAGGGAAACTGTATCACACCAGACCACAAAGACGCACAGCGTACTGTTTACGAAATACATTTGTAATAGGTTAGGATCTTTCTGTCTAAATAACATGATTAATGAAATGTTCCTCATGGAGGCTCATTGTTAACAATCCTAAACTAAAGCGGTTTCCATCTGCACTCCAGGAGGACTGCTCCGGATATTCTCCTGACCTGGTTGTTCACACATGAACCTCACATTGGGAGACTATCCCTGTCAGACAGGAGGGGGGGAGGGTCTACTGAGGTAAGACCCAGAAGAAGTGGATGATGCATCAGAGTCCGCAACACAACGCTTTAATGAGAATATTTGCCTTTGTATCAATGCTACATGCAGTTCAACATAATCCCAATGTGAACTAAAGAGTGGAGAAGAACATACTGGAGAACAGGAAACATAATGCAGCAGGTTGTGAGCACGGAGATGGTAGAGGTGGCGTGCAGACAGTCTATGATCGTGCAGCGATCACAGGGAATAAACGTCACCACCCCCTCCCACTCGCTCCAGGTGAATTCTCCTGATTATATCCTGCTGTGTTCTATCATCAGCTCACTCTGACTTTCTGCAGAATGAATACGAGGAGGCTGGAGGAGAAACATTCAGCTGTTTGTGTTCACACATGACGCTCAGCGAGGAAAACTTCAGGAGTTTTCCGCAGGTGTGAAAGCAGCTATTAGAGGGCAGGATGTCATCAGCTGTAGACGACAAGCTTTAAGAAGGTTCATATTCAACACAGGACATTGCACCACGGTAGATCCACTGACAACAGGGACGCACTTGTGGATGTCTCTCTCTCTGATCTCCTGCAGAGCGGACACGGCTAGCAACGTGTGCATGAGAGGTAAAGAGACAGGGACGCTAACGGATCATCTGATAAGACCTGATACTAAACAACAGGCCAGAAAGATGCCTGGGCAGGCCACTGATGAGCTTGGTAATGAGGCTTTATTTTTAAAGGCTTTTGATTCGTTCATCGAGAGGACAGGGATAGAGCAGATAGAGCTGGGTACAGGGATCAGAGAGAGGGGCGGGGCCTCATTCATTAACCACGCCCTTAAAAGTAAATCTTCAATCTTTGTGTTGACTTACAAGTAACGGCTGACTGGCAGACGCAGGTCATCAAAGCTCTGACGAACATGTTGGACGAGCTCTGCTGCTCATCCAGGTTGGCCTGCACATACAGAGAGGATGAATTTACTTATTTTATTCATAAATCAAGGATTAAAGATTGAGACAAACTACACATAGAGCGCCATTACGTACCTCGATCCAGTCAAAGATCCTCTGGGTGTCGGCCTGGTCTTGCATCAGGCGCTCCAGCTGTTTGGTCAGCTCTCCGGAGCTCAGCTCCTTCTTGTTGCTTTCCTCCGACTCATCGCCCAGAGTGAACTCCACATCCTGGATTACACAAAACAGGTTCAACTCTTTAGCTTCATAACAGGGTAAAGAACCTCTAACTCGCCATAAGTGCCCCGGTGGCGTTACATTGGTGTCCCAGTCTGTGAGGTCACGTTGCCTTACAGACCACAACAGCCAAAGCGCCACCGCTGATACATATTAATTATATATTTTACATCTCACTGTAATTTTGATATCAACAGATGTATTATAAAATGTAGGGAATATTGCATCTGTGGCCAGTGAAGCGGAGCAGCCCTCTCACCTTTTCTGTTACGAACTTGTTGACGTCGACGTCTTCTGGGAGGAAGTCTTTCCACCGGAGGCCAGCTTCCCGCCACATGGCGCCCGCTTTTTTATGGCTCTGATGAGAAAGAAATGTTTGAAGAGAAAGTTGAAGAGGCCACTATCATAGGAAAGAGTCTGATGAGTCTGTATGATAACACTAATAAGAGGATATTATTGTTCTGGTCTCACCATCCCTTTGCAGAGTAAAGTGAGGATGTGGACCAGCAGGACCCCGGCCTGGCCCAGGGGGATCAAAGGCTTTGAAATCTCCCTGGAGACATAAAAAAAAAAAGGTCAACGCAGGTCAAACATCTGGTGAACAAATTCCAAACATCCACAGGCCGTCTTCTCGTGCAGGTTGATTTTTTTTTTTTTTTTAAACGTGGTGATGAGGGGGGGGGGGAGAGAGAGAGAGAGAGAGAGAGAGAGAAAGAGAGAGAGAGAGAGAGAGATGGGACGTACCTGAAAAGTTCTCCCATGGGGATGCCTCCCTCGTGGAGCATGGGCGTGATCAGCTCTGCCAGGTACAGCCAGATGTGAGGGACGTCTATGGCCATGTCTTCGGCCACCTCCAGGATTTCCTGAAGCCTGAGGACACACACACAGACACACACTTTAAAGTCCAGGTTTAAAGGAGGAGAAGGGGGTTCCACATGTCTCAGCAGACAGAGAATCTGAGCCATATGTCACCAAATTAACTCAAACATGGAAACTGACTTCTCTGGCTGAGAAACTGTTTACAGAGTATTTCTCTTCAGACACTGATTTACTTCCTGCCCCTCTGGGTGTCTGCTCATTTAAAATCCTGCTGTACACGCTTTCAGGCAAAACTTGCATTTCAAAGAGTTTGATCTAAAATGCTTTTCTAATAACATTTAGTTTTCACTCTCTTTATATCAAGCTGCACATTTCATGCCAGAGATCGTCCGAGCTGTTCTCAAAGCAACTCTCTGATCGTAAACAACCTTTTTCAATATTTAAGTAAATAAACTGATTCTCACAGAAATTACAAGCCATGATCTAGAGGAGGAAACAACTTCAGGAAATGCAAACCAACTGATCAGAGGTGCTGACAGGAAGTGAACAGAGGTGCTGACAGGAAGTGACCAGAGGCAGAGCATCATCATCATCATTAAGGTCATAGGTGTTCAGAAAGAGCTGGGTCTTTAGCTTTTTCTTAAGGCTGCAAAGGGACTCTACCCCAGGGGGCGAAAGAGGAGACGAGTCTTGATAGAGACATAATGAAGGCTGTCCACATTGTGTACCTGCGTGCGTGTGCATGAACTGTACCGTGCCGAAGCACACCTCTTTGAAGCGTGCCAGGGCCGAGGAAGTGTACCGAGTTTGAGCCCGGATCAGAGGACTCACACTAGACAAACAAACTGGACTGAAGGGGTGACGCGTGTTTAGGCACGGTACGGATTGCCCAGTGTGAGTGCGCCCGTACTCCCAATTTCCACATAGTCTCACCCCAACACTCACCCTTTGTAGTACTGCTGCTTTGGGAGCGTGCCGGCCTTGATAAGCTGGTGCAGGAGCAGACCCGTGTGCTCTCTGGCGATGGTGCTGCGCTCCAGCGTGGACTCCAGCCCGTTTCGTACGAACACAAAGAGCAGCTGAGTGCTGTTCATCTCCTGCACACACTGCAGGGCCTCCTGTGGAGACAGAAGAACAAACACATGGTTACAAAATGAATCCTCTGTAATCCTTAATGATATGTCTATATGTGCGTAACTCTGTACCTTCATGTCGTTGATGTGTAGGTACTCCTCGATGATGGCGATCGACTTTTTGTTCAGCTCTTCTTCAGTCAAGGCAGGCTTGGTGGGGGTCTGGGGAGGTGGGGGGGTGGCAGTTTTCTCCCGCTTCACTGTTTATGAGCATAACAGAAAGGAAATGAAAAACTCTTCGGGGGACGTAGGGCGCTGGACAATGTTTTGTGGTGCCTGGTTTTGTTTTTCAGCTGAATACTTAAAATATCATTCTTTAACAATTGGGGTTTCTCTCTATTTCTGAGTCACTTCTCTCACCGTCTTTGCTGCTGGCTCGCTCTTTGCTGCCTCGGTCTCTGCTGCCCCTGTCTCTGCTGCCCCTGTCTCTGCTGCCCCTGTCTCTGCTGCCTCGGTCTCTGCTGCCTCGGTCTCTGTCGTCAGTCATGCTCGCTACCCTGCGGACAGGATCAGCCGACCCGCGCTGCTCCCTCTCCCGGCTCTGTCCTTCATTCTCCCGGCTAAAACTGCGCTTGGTGACCTGCAGGCGGTTGCGATCTCGGTCGTCCCGTCTGTCAAATCTGTCACCGCCGCGATTAGAGCGGTCGAAGTTCTCGCCGCGCTCCCGACTTGAGCTGTTCCTGTAGAGGCGTAGAGAAAAGAGGGAGAGCAGAGTCAGGGGGAGTAAAAAAAAATACTGAATGTTTCTGTCTTAAAGCGCTTGTTTCGCTTCGGCAGTTTAGTTCTGTTTCTAACCTCTGAGGAACTCGTCTGTCTGAATCCGCTGAAATGGAGGACGAAGACTGCTGCAAGGCGGAGAACCTGTTGAGAGTGCTGGCGCCTGGACGCCCGCCCGTCTCTGAGCCTATGAATAAAAAACACACACACACATCCAGGGTTGAGTTTGAGGAAGTTATCTACGTACTTAGTGGATGTAAATGTCATTACGCTTGGAAACCTACCAGGTTCTGCAGGTTTGGTGCTTGAACCGCCGCTGCTGCCCTTTCCCCAGCTGCCCCATGTGCCTTTACCGCCGGGGGCAAGAAGCTGATTGTTAAAGTCAAGAACAGGAGTCTAAAAGAAGAGACAGTTGTTTAACACGTGGGTTAAAAACTTCAAAGAGTGTTTCATTTGGTTTAATGTGTAAAACTTTAATTTAGGTGAAGTGATGACAGCACCAGCTGAGGAGGTCACCTCGCTCTCCTACCTTTGTGATTTTGCTAAGGCGAGATGTGTCAATAGGTCGGTTCTTGGAGATGGGCACTGTGTTCCAGCCCTCATCCTGGGGAGGAGCACCGCGGCCTGGGGTGTGATGGCCCCCACGACCGCCCTGGCCTCCTCCACCCATCCTGCCTCCTCCGCCGCCGCCGCCCGACTCCTTCTTGGAGACGAGGGCTTGCTGCACCTTCATCTGCTCCCTGTGCTCCTCCAGCTCGGCGTCTTTGTGGATCTGGTCGATGGTCTTGGGGCCTTGGTCGCCTCTCCGGGGCACCCAGTTGTTCTGAGGTGGTGGTAGAGATTGTGAGTACAGCGCAGTGCAGCAGAGGTGGGGCATATCATCAATTCCAACAACAAATCCTAACATTTAAGAGAACAAGTCACAGATTTGGAGGACTAATCACATGCATCATGAACACATGTTGGATTTATATAATAAAGTCAGACTTAAAGGAGAAGAGATCAACATCTATAAGACGTTTCCCTCTTCTCCTCCAAAGGAAACAAAGAGTGTTTCACTGTTAAACTGGGCCGATGTGCTGACTTGGAGCAGCTGATTTTTGGCTTATAAAAGCCCTGAAGACAGCAGGTTTTGTAAGGCTGCGTGGGCGGGACTGGGCACATAACTACAGGACTGCAGCATTCCTTCAGAGCAACGCTTCCACTCCAACAAAACGGCTTTATATCACTACTAAAAAACCACACCAGCCAACAAACATGGAGACGTTAAGGACATGTAAAACCTCTGATGTGATTGTCTCAGCCGATGGCACAGAGCAGATCTATGTTTAGGAGCAGTGCTGCATTAAAGAGCTGAGGAAGCAGTTTCTTTGTAAGCCCATAAAAGAGACTCACACAGGCCAGGGCTGAAGGACCAGTGTGGACGTCTCTGGGACTGCGTACAGAAACACACACTAAAATGAACACACACACACACACAACAGACTACATGCAACAATACAACTCACACTGAAGGCCAGAGAAACACACACATGGAAACTAACAAGGACTAACAGAGTCCGCTAAGAAACACGATGAAGGAAACTACTAAACACTGACCCTCCAGTAAACATGGTGGTGTGGCGCGGGCTCAGGACAAAGTTGTGATTGCCCACTAAGGATGACCTTTAGCCATAGCTAGGTGCAACTCCTTTTGAAGGTCCCTAAAAGTTGCTGATCATTTTCTCAGTAAAAAAAAGAAAGAAAAGAGAACCCGTCGTCGAAGCATTGCTCTGAGAAGCCACATCTGCTCCTTTCCTTTGACTCTCGACCAAAACTCAACAAGTCGATGTCGTCCACAGTCAATATGGAGGAATAGGAAATGTTTCTTTTGATGCCTGACAGGATTTTATGACGACTTGGCAGTGGTAGCGTATTTCAAGACTGCTTAAAACCACAGACTGTATAAAACATGGACGTAGGATCAGTTAAGTCACACATTGGTTCCTGTGGAGGCGTTTTGAAGTCGAACAACTGTCCCTGTTTGTCAGCTCAGCAGCGTTCCGACACGACGTGAATAACTTTTTTATCTCTACCAGGATCTCAACTTAAAAGGCAAACTCTTAGAAAATCTCATGAGACTAAGAAATTTTGGGAATTTTGTAACTCAGTGCAACTCTTTGTTCTTGGGACACTTTGTGAATTAACTATTGGATAAGCCTCAAGTGGACATTTGGGGATTTGCAGCCTTTTTTTTCAGCTGAAGAGAGACAGGAAATGATGGGTGGAGAGAGAAGGGGGGGCATGCAGCAAAGGGACGAGGTCAGATTGGAACCTAAGGCCGCTGCTGTGAGGACTTTAGCCTCTGTACATGAGGCGTGCAACATAACCGCTAGCCTATCTGGTGCCCTGTAAACTGCAGCTTCACTTCACAACACTGGAGGTTGCAGCCATCTTGAAACAACATTTAAGTGTGCATGCCCTATAATCGACGACTACAGGCTGAATCTCGATGTCCTCCCTAAACCCTGAGCCCTTACTGACTTTATTGACGTCACCTGAAAAGTGATTGAGTGCATGAGGCTGCGAGGGCTCCAATGGTTAAATAGAAATGGGACAGAACTTTGTAACCATGACTGCATGATTTCATGTTGCAAAGTTTTTTTGTTATTTTTTACCGTCTTGGTTATATGGCGTTTGTTGTGGGCTGACAATTGTTGTGGGCTTCCCCGAGAAATCATATATTTCACGTCACAATGCTATGAACTATGGGTACTTCCCTCACGTTAAGTCTGCAGCTATGCCCACTTATGGACAGGGTGCATAAAGGGCTCGTAAAGTCAGCGAGAGATCCCTCAAACACTTGGGGATTTCACAGTGGGACAGCAATAAACCCTCACAGACTTACCGGGAACGCGCACCAAAGTCAGTGAGTGTGTGAGGGTGGACATCGAGATTGGGCCTATAGTCCTCAAAGCAGGAGGCCTGGGTTCAAATCCGACATGTAGCTCCTTCCCAGCATGACCCGGACATTAAAAATGTACCTGATGGTCTTGTTTTGAGAAGCATGAGGATACTAGATGTGAACTGTATGCGTGTGATATTTCTGCTTTACCCGTCGAAGATCGAGCACATCCTGCAGCATGAAGCGAATCCTGGAGCTGTTCTTCCTCTCCTTTGTTATTTTCTCCATCTGGTTGAAGTACTGATCCATACGAGGCTGAAGATGAACACAACAGTTTGGTGATCTCTTACAATAAGTTGAAAATCAAACCACACGTTTGTCAGCGTGCATTGGTACCTTGGCCTTTTCAAAGTCTAGGTCCTTTCCGATGGTGGAGAACAATCTACACAGGCACTCCAGCGACTCCTCGTCGTGGTTTTTCAGCAGCTTTACAATGCAATCGTGCATGATGACCTCTGTGAGCATCTTCAGCTTAAACAGCTCGCCAATGAACTTGATGTTCCCCAGTGAGCGCCTCCTGGCCTTGTCTTTAGCCTCCTGCAGCTCCTCAGTGAGTTGCTTCACGTCGTCCTGCGTGTAAACAGAGACACAAAAACAGAAATAGTCAGCTGTAAATTCTCTCTGTACGTTGGTTTCCTCACGATGCATCGTGACCTTCTAATGAGCCCCAACAAACACCCGAGATCAACAATCAAACTGGTTTCTTTTGTGATGTTAAGAACCCGTTACTGTACCCCTGAGGCCGCCTCCAGCTCTTTCTGCTTCTTCTCAAAGATCTCGTCGTCGTCTTTGTCCTTCTCAAACTCCTTCTGGCATCGATTTAGCAGCAGCTTGCGGAAATTCACAGTGGCTCCCGGCTTATCTGTGGCTTCGACTTTGAGCTGGAAAGAGAAAATGAATGTTCAAAAAGAAAGAAAGAACGAAAACAGGACAGGGAAAGACAAGAAGTAGAGTTACCTAGAGCAAGTGGCTCCTCAATACCATCATTTTGATCAGCAGCATCACTGGATCCTTTAATCTGCCACAGTTACCACATAAACACCTGAGCAAGGTCTGCTACAACAAGCCTCCATATTTCCGTGAGGTTTCACCTTCGATATGAATGTCGCAGAGGCGTAACAGCAGGGGGAAGTGAACCCCTCATTTGTATCGTCTTCGAAGGTGTAACAGAGGAGGGATGGCTGAGCCAGCAGGGAACGCAGCGCTGTGTATGAGAAGCTCCTGCTGTGCAGTGCTTCCACAACGCTGAAACGCAATATGACCTCACAGACTGGGACACCAATATAACCCCGTCGCTGAATCAATGAGAGTGCACGAAAAACATGATGACGGCTGAGCTTTGTTACAGAGCTTTTGAGAAAAAAAGCTGCTGCCAGGGCTGGTTCTGATTGGCTTTTACTCGTGTGACCTGTAGCCAATCAGATAGCGTTAAAATATGTATAATTAACTAACGTAAAATACGGACTATAATTCAGAGTCTGTTTTTGAAGCTCTCAGAGAGAAAATAAAAAGGTATAAACTGTCATCCTGCGTGACAATTTCTACCGTGTTCAGCGAAGTCGACAGCATGTAGTTTCTCTGCAGCTGTGTCGGTCTTTTAGCTCCATTTGTTTTCTCATTGTAGAGTTTGCTCTCCTACTAGTCACAGTACAGTAGTCGAGCTCTCAGTCTGCAGGGAAAGTTGTGAAGCGCAGACACCGAGCTCTCTGCCTGACTCCACTTGTCACTCTTTAAAGCACTCGACAAGATTTAATTACAGAACAATGTACCACCGTTTTCAGTAAAGTCATGATTAGACATGATGTGAGAAAGTCCCGTAAACAGAATGGTCTGTGTCACTGTCTTTCCCCTCACAGCGTGCAATCAGCTTTCAACAAAAAAATGATTGGGGAAGCATTTCTAATCGTGTCACGTCGCGTGCGTTGATCGTGGCGGCTGCACTCGGCGCGTGTCAAGATTTCATACCGGTATATTGGTCGCACTGGTGTATAAGAAGTAGCCAACTTTTTTTTTAATTATTTTTTTGGGGGGCTTTTTGTGCCTTTAATGGAGAGATAGGAGAGTGGATAGAGTTGGAAATCAGGGAGAGAGAGAGAGAGAGAGAGAGAGAGAGAGAGAGAGAGAGAGAGAGAGAGAGAGAGAGAGAGAGAGAGGGGAATGACATGCGGGTCAGGAGCAAAAGGCCGGATTTGAACCCGGGCCGTCCGCTCGGAGGACCACAGCCTCCATACATGGGGCGCCCACAAACCAATGTGCCACCAGTGCCCCAAGATGCAGCCAACTTTTAAGATGGAAAAAAGGTATTAAAAGTGCATCTCATATATCGGAGTTTACCGTCATTAATTTTATGTGCAAAGTAAAATAAAATGCCGATACAGATAATCCGCCAACTGCAGAATATCCCCCCCCCCCATGCCGATAACCAGTCCACCCCTACTCTCAATAGCTCAATGGGAAGATTGGTCTAATGTGCAAAGGATTGTGGGGGAGAAGAGCCCCAAAAGCATAAAAGTTGCAAGATGTGTCAGGGTGCAGTAGGACTTTTTGTTCTGCAGCAATTCTTACTTGGACACACTAAATCTCGCTCCGTCTTACCAGAGGGCGTTTTTTTTGTTGTGGATCCACAGCACTGAATCAAACGAAAACCCGAACATGGCCGACCTTTTCATATCGGCAAGTCATTGTGAAAAGAATAAAACAAGTATATATAATTTTGTGATGTATATAAAACAAAACATCATGGACCTCTATTCACAAACAAACATGCATTCATGTGTATTCAAAACATACTTCCGGGCGTGTGCGTTGTCACTTACCCCCATAAGGCAGCGGCACATGTTGGCGTAGGCGACGGAGAAGTCCGGCTCAGAGATGGCCTTTTCGAAGGTCAGATCTATGACTCCTTTCAGTCTTTCCTCAGTGTCAATAGTCAGTTCCGACACCTGTTTCATGAGCTGTTGAAACTTTTGTGGGGTCAGCTTGTTGAGGATGCTGCGGACCTGTTTGAACAGCTCCTGGGTCTTGCTGTTTTGGGGATCGTTCTCCTCAACCTCCTCGGCTGCACGGCCGCGAGTGGATTTCTTGGCCGAAGGTTTCCAGGCCTTCTCTGCCTTGTTCAGCTGAATGTCGTCACCGAGGGACATGGTGGTGATGATTTTCCTCGGCTCTTTCCTCTGCATCTGCTGAGAGCGACGCGGGCCGCCGGCTCCCATGCCCATTCCTGGAGGCTGGGAGGAGCGATGGGGAGAAAGGTCAATGACTCAATGTAAATCAAGGGTTATGATCTTTAAAGTGCAGAGCTTTTGCATCCCCTTTTATAAATGTTAACTCACCGGTCCTCTGCTTCCTCCTCCTCCCCCTCCCCCTCCTCCTCCTCCTCCCATGCCAGGCCGGCCAAGGTTTGCAAAGGAAGGTGTGAAGTCAGGACCACAGTTCATTCCCTGAAGACGACTGGGGTCAAGTTGGCGAAGTGGGTTTTTATTGGCCTGGAAAAACAAAATTAAACGTCATCTTGATTGCAAAGATTTCCATCACTGCTCATGTTTCCTCAGAAGCAACGTACATTCTTACAGCATTAAAAAACACACCGGGGGCTGACTGCTTCCAGCGTATTAAAACATGACAAGTTATTAGCATGAGACTAAATGTTTGACCCTGTGTCTTTATCACCTTGTCCAGGACGACGTCACTGATGGCTGGCAGACCCTCGGGCTTGTTCATGCTGGCGGAGATGAACTGGAAGCCCAGAAGAAACTCTCTGTCGTAATGTTTCTTCTCCTCGGGGTCGATTGGCTTCCATTGTTCTGAAAGAAAAAGCAGAAAGAGAAGTGACTACAGCTCCTCTGCAGAGACTCAGAAAGGATGCAAAAACCGTAATTCAGATTAAAATCAGTGTAACTGTAGATGGTGTCATGAATCACAATGTCCATAGGGTGGCAGATAGGCTGGTAAATGAATGCATGCATTAATCAAAAAGGGGCTGCAAACATTTAACCGTTAAATTTAAAGGCATGTTACATGTTTTTGTTGCTTTAAACAATAACAGAACGTTTGCAGAACAATTGTTTTAAAAGCACAGAATCTTGAGTCTTGCTGTTCAAATCTTACGTGTGTAATCACATAAGTTCTGTTTTCCTCTGAAACAGGAGTACAATCGGGTCAAAAGCCACTCCCTGATTTGCAAACATAGTCATAGGACACATGCTCGTGAGGTCAGATAAGTTAATGGTTAAAAGAGAGTTGCAGGCATAAGGCCTGGTAAGGTTTCATGTTCAGAGACCAACCTCCTTTGTACTGGTACTTTTTGCCATCTGGCTGGATGTTCTCAGCATCCAGCTTGTCCTCCTTGTCCTCCTTGTCTTCCCAGGTCAAGTCTGCCTCCTCTGGGGTAGGAGGGGAAGCGGTAGGGGGCTTGGTCTCTGTTGCTGGGGCAGGCTCAGGCTCCGCTGGGGCCACTACCTGCTCCTGGTTTAAAGATGGAGAGATGTTAGAAGAACAGTCGCACTGCAAAAGATTAAATCTGATTTCTCATCAGGTTTACAGGATCTGAGGGCTCTTAACACACCTTTGAAAAATGTCTTCAAATGCTTTTTATTTCCAGAAAATAAACAACCTCAGGAAAAAGGTTAAGTACCTATGTCCTATAAACCAGAGCCACCAACATACCAATGCTGACTCCCTCTGCAATGCAGACAAATCAAACCCCTGACCTTCCGGTGGGGAGACGGCTGACTCTAGCAGCTGAGCTACAGCCGCCACTGTGATGTGAGCGATTTCAAGTTGTCACAGCATTAAGTATAAATGTAAGTACACACACCTCTTTAAAGGCATCTAGGAGGTCTCCAACGGCCTCTTTTTTGTTCAGGTCCTTCATCTTCCTCTTCTTCTTTGGCACAGACACAGCAGCTACAGAGAGAAAATAAACACCAACATGTGTGAGAGGAAATTAAGAAAATCCTTTATTGACGACAATATGATGGCAAGTTGTAACTACTGACCTTGCATAGTAGTTTCTACGAGGGCAGGCGTGACCGTCTGGGGGGGAGGGGTGTCCTCTCTCTCCTCTGCAGTGGGAGGGGGAGGAGTGGGCGCTGTTTCTGGGGTGCTGTCAGCTACGCTGGAAACCGTTTCTGCAGGAGCTGGCTTCTCTTCCGTGACGGGGGACTCAGACAGAGGGGTGTTGTCGTCTTTGACATCCAGTGCAACTGGAGGAACTACTTCTTGGGTCTCGGGCTGGGTGGGTGCTGTCAGGACAATGGGATCAGCAGCAATCTCCACGACGGTGGGTGCAGGTGCAGGCTCTTCAACAGGGGTAGGTGTGGTTTGGGTAGATGGGGTAGGTGTGGTCTGAGTAGTTGGGGTAGGTGTGGTCTGAGTAGTTGGGGTAGGTGTGGTCTGAGTAGTTGGGGTAGGTGTGGTCTGAGTAGTTGGGGTAGGTGTGGTCTGAGTAGTTGGGGTAGGTGTGGTCTGAGTAGTTGGGGTAGGTGTGGTCTGAGTAGTTGGGGTAGGTGTGGTCTGGACAGCTGGGGTAGGCTCCGCCTGAACGATGTCTGCAGCAGACTCTCTGATGGGCTGCTGGCTGATGTCCGGCTCAGCGATTGGGCTGTCGTCACGCTCTGCTGTGCAGAAGGCGGGCACCTCGGGGTCTTGAGGGGCCGGCAGCGGCAAACCGTTGAGGAGGCAAAGCTCCTCTGGCTGAGCGATAGGAGATTCTAGAGGAGCTTCCATGTGACTGGTTGGCAACATGACCGGTAGCTTTTCTGTCTCCACCTCTGGGACACCGTTGGTGGAGGTGGGGGGTGCTTCTTCTACTTCATCTTCCTCTTCCTCTTTTGCCTCTGTGTCTGTTTTGTCTTGTGCAGCAGAGGAGGGGACAGGGTCAGGGAGCGGTGCGGGGTATGCGGGCACCTCAGGAGCTGATTGAGGCGTCGGGGTTGGTTCCCTAAGAGGTGGGGGAGCATCCATCACATCTGCAACAGGAGCGCTGGGTGCAAGTGTGGAAATCGTTTCAAGAGGGGCGTCCTCTGCTTCTGATGGGAGAGGGGGCAAGGCGGGTTTAGTGTTCGTGACAGAGTGGGTAGCCTCTGTGGGGATGGGGTCACCCTTAGCAAGCTCCGGGGTCTTTGACAGAGGAGGTGGCGAAGGTTTGCTTCTGTCATCTGGGGAGAAGACAAAAAGAACATTGTTAGACTTCTGAGAAGCGTTATTACTTCTCTGTTATGTGCATCGCTCGATTATGTTTTCATGTTTCCTGCTCTCGCTGCATGGAGAGATATTCATTCATCTCTTAAAGTACAGGTTAGAGATCAGGTTTCACTCCCTCCTTCAACATACCCATTTCAAGCCTCCACTTCCTGAATAAAAATGTACTTTTAAATGACATTACATTCCAGAAGCAGAGCATGAAATAACTCCGCTCTACGTTTTATTATCCAGAGGAAGCTGTAGGATATCACTCGCTCACATATCTGCCCTGCAGGCTGCAGTCTATCGTATAGTAAGCAAATGTGTGCAGGAAACATGAGGTCCTACATGGTGAAAGCATCAACATCAACCTTTAGGTTTTGGGCTTCAAACAACAAAAGTTGCTCTTCATGATGAATTCAGGTATTTCTGAAGCCTCGGCTGAACTTGTACAAGGTTCAGAGCCTTCAGGAATCGCTCTGATATTTTTCTAGCTCCTCCAGGGGGATCCTGAGGCATTCACAGGCCTACCTCCAGTGCGTTCTGGGTCTACCTCAGGGTCTCCGCCTAGTTGGACGTGCATGGAAGACCTCCGAAGGCAGGTGACCAGGAGGAATTGGGTAACTCACAGTAACACAATAAAAATGTATCCATCAAGGCGTCAAGTGACTCCCCTGTTTGGTACAAATTCTGTTTGTGTCAATGAAGTCAGGTGGCTCTCACACCACATGACCTTCTGTCCGACACGAACTGAGAGCTCACACTGTAAGAGTAAAATTCACAGACAAACTCCCCACAGATGGAGGAGGACTTCAGCATTTCCTTTCGCTGGGTTACAAACAACGGCAAAAACGTGCTCTCTCTCTCACACACACACACATACGGGTGCGCGCACACCTCATCTGCATCACAAATAAACACAAGCAAACTAGCAGCTAAATTATTTATTCCCTTTCAACTGGAGTTCTGCAGATATTTCTGCCAGTTTCTTTATGATAGGAGCAGGGAGACAGATTAAACAGGCATGCCTGCTGTTGCCACAGTGATTTCAGACGCTGTCTGTCAGTTTGTGGAGGTAAAATCAGGGAGGGAAAAGTCCTGGACTCGAAGAATCAGCTTGTGGCTCTGCTCACACAGTGCGAGTGTGTGCAGTCTTATATCAAACAAGACAGAAATTCGTCCGACGGAGAATTTGCTGATCAGCCATCCTAACGCCCGGCAATTGGGCTGAAATTCCGTTCGACTCAAAAATCGGAACTAAGTCGGCCTGACATCATACAGTGTTCTTTACTGTTTAACAAAAAAAACCCTCTATTTTTGTTAGACCTCCTTCTCAATTTGTTAAAATATTTGAAATCACAAACTGAGCAGGCAAAAACAAGGACTTTCACTGAACATGTATTCAGGTGTTTCTGATTGTTTGCATCTGTTCAATTTGCAGTCAATGCACCGGACACCTGACATCTGACAGCTGGAGAAACATACGAGTTTAAACACCCAAAAAAGAGGAAACGTAGTAATGACCATCTTAAAAAGATATTTAGAGAATACTGCAGCTCATCTCGTTGAACTCAATTCCAATAAAAGCTCAATGTGAGCTAATAATGTCTTTGAACATGAAACAGAATTTATTTACATTCAGACCCCTTGGAGTATGAACCGAGCCGCTGCTGCAGTATGAGCATTAGTACATGTTTAAGACGGGTTAACAGGCGTGTATTGGTTCTGTGCAGGTTCCTATATTTGAATAAAAGTCACTCAAACACAGGAAACATTTCTCAAATATTAAAAACACCAATATAATAATCATGATATAGTCCTCGTGTTTGTGTGGCACTCACCTGGTCTAACCAGTGCTGGTGTGGCAGCAGCTGGGGCGCTCTCACCGTTGGCCTGGCTTGCTGCAGGACTTTCTGATCCAGATATCGCCGTCTGTTGGGAGTCACACACACACGGCGGAAGGTAAGGAACAGTTTGACCTTAGATGTTAGGACCACACTTATTTTTCCACGAGTAGAGGGGGGAAAAAAGCCGCTCTCAGCAAGTCACTGATTGGCTGTTTGAGCCACACGTCTGTTTGATCACGACAGGTAGAACTGCAGCACATGTATGACGGCTGGTTAACTGCAGCATTCCTCACAAAGCAGCGACGCATGAACAGCACAGGCAAGTATGTTCTTGTCTTAAAGAAGTAGACACACGAGGAGGTATGATGTAAAGCAGAAGATTATGTGTAGAAGCGTTTTCACATGGAACCCTGAGAAGAGAAGTTATTAGCCCTGTTCAGACCCCTGTTTCAAGCCGCAGTATTTACGCCCCTGTGACCTTTCTGTGGCAGTCGTCTAATTCATCATCTCAAACAGAGGAACACATCTGAGTGTGTGCTGCAATTTGACATTTTAACATACACTAAATATGAATGTTTGAACCCTGTGTGACATAACCCGTCTGTTTCTGCAGGGGGCGCTGGAGTCCCCTCGATGGCGGTCTCCATGCTGGAAATGCTGTCTCAGTCTAACTTTCAGTCAACCTAACGACAGGCTGAGAGCTGGAGCTGAGGCGGGTTTTAAGCCTCCTGACAAACCGTTACACCGCGCCCACCTGTCAATAAGGTCAGCTACACGCCTTATTGTGAATAACTCTTATCCTTCATCAAATCAAAACTGATGAGTCATCAAAACATTCACCCCCCCCCCCCCCCCCCCCCGTACAGTGTGTGTCAATCGAGACATGAGCTAAACAGACCTATCTGTTTTTTTTAACCAGGCTGTAAACATGTTAATCTCTGCTGTAAAAACAGGCTTTTTAGAATGGGTGTGTATGTGACTTCCTGTTCTTCTGCAGCCAGCCTCTAGTGGACACTCGAGGAACTGCAGGATTTTGCACTTCAGCATCGACTTCATTTTTCAACACCGGAAGTTGCTGCTTGACATTTAACCTAAAACTGCTGCTAAAGAGAGCGAGCATTGCCTAAGTTGTACAAATACGTTGTCGAAATTTTGGTTACAAAACGTTCCCATCGTATTTATGCATTTGGGACGTTGTGAAGGAATTTTGTAATTAAAAATGAGACATTACCAAATATTTGTTGCTGTGGTTTCGAAACAGGTATCGATATCATTTGAGTTTATGCGGATCATATCTAAAAATAAAAAATTCAGGTATCTTGACAACCCCGATTAGGGGATTCAAAGATTCTTAGTCCAGGCTGCCCAGCACTTATAAAGACGACCTTGCTGTATATAAAACTGAAAGCATCAAAAGCTGGAGATCCAAAGACCGTTAACTACACCCACCATCATTAGTTGCATGTATGAGGAATCCCCTGATGTGACCTTTTCACTGACCTTTAGTTTTCCCTGACTCATTATAAAAGCTGACAGCGTTTGTCTCACCTGTGGTGGGGTTGGTGTGGAGCCACTTCGGCCCCCTGACATAATCTCCTCTGTAATGTCTCGACCTCCCTGGTTAGGATCTCGTATTCTGATCTGTGGAAGAGAGGGGAGAGATCCTCAGTTACGGTGAGAAGAGCAGCAATGACAGAAAAGTAGGAAGAGGTGGGAGCAAAGTCAAAGCTACTGAAATGAAAAAGAGAAAGGCAGAGAGGGTTTGAACGCTTCAGAGTGAGGGCAGTGTTCTGTAAGAGAAGCGTGACCCATGATGCAACGCTGTTGTACAGTCATCAGCCCTTTTTTTCCTGCATTTACGACTCGCTAGCTGCCTTGATTCAATGAATGCTACGTTTCTCTCTCATTGTGAACGCCGAGGCACACCAAATCTAAACACCAACCACAAAGCAAATTCCTCCGCCGCACAACTGAATGTGCTTTAGTCTGTTAGTCACCAGTCATGCTGCAGGAGAGAGTGAGAAGCAAGTTCCCCGACTTTAAAGCCAAACTATTTAACAAATTCCACTGCTGGTTGAAGTTGTTGTGAAAAATGCCTGACGCATGAAGGCATAGCACCACGCTCGGGGGGGGGGGGGGGGGGGGGGGGTTAAAACAGAGAGAAAATCTAATCACTCGCTCACAAGGAGTGTCCATACATGACAAACACATGCTTTCTATTTGGCTCCCATTTTCTTACACTCACACTCGAAATACTGAATCTGGAAAGTCAGAGCTGTCATGAAACTAGTATGAGTCATAATGCTACTATATAAAGTTACACACACACACACACACACTCATTTCTATTTTAACAACGAGTTGTTAAAAAGGTTTGCTCTCTCTCCCCTTCTTAAGTTAAGCAAAAATGCTTCTCGCTACCAACCTTTACCTGGTTCAGGCTGTCAGTGACTCCTCTACTGGGGCATTTCAAACCCTAGCAGGCCTCTCTCATCCTGGGGCTGGAGTAGCTGATCCAGCAGGCTCTGGGCTGGACTTTAAACCCTTCAAAGCTTAACTCACACACATCCAGGCTGAGACGGGGGAGCTGCACGCCGGCAGGAGAGGACAGGGCAGGGCTGTGCCTGACTGTCAGTAAGCTAGCTAGCAACTTGACTCTCTCTCATGCGCTCAACAGAACAGGGAAGGGGGGGAAAAAAAGGATAAAGCGACTGGCCTTGTAAAGCTATGGTATTGGAATGCATGAGCCCGCCCACAGAGACTAACAGACTGTTAAAGGGGCCAGAGGGGCAGGCTAAAGGGGGGGGGGGGAGTAGGTGGGAGGGTTTCCAGGGGAAAAAAGTTTCGTTATCAAATGAGCTGCAACTAGCAGAAGAAACTCCCCCTCTTCCTCAGTTTCTCCGTCCGCTCTGTTATCCTGCACACTCAAGTCACTCCTAAGAATTTTTTCAAGGCTCACCCTTTCTGAGAGGAAAAGAAACCAGCGCAGGAGGAGGAGGAAAGGGGTGCCACAACAGCAGGAAGGCTGGTTGGTCAGCCCTTCCGGCTCAGAAGGGGGAGTAGACCAGTGGCCACGTGGAGCTGAACTATGTGCTGACATGTCCTCCCCCTCCTCCTCCTCTGAGAGGACAAGTAAGGAAAGAGGAAAGTAGAGAAAAAAGGTCATTTGCAAAGCTACAACTTTTGCATGTCACCAGATCGTAAAAGGACTAAAATTGGGTAATGGGGACATTAAAAAAAAAAAAAATACTCAAACATGGGCAGAAAGTGTTTCATGTTCTTGAAAGTTCCAACACACACTCTCACACTGTTTCTCTGTCTGGCTCGCATGCAACGACATAAAGGAGCTGGCGCTTTGGGAAGTTAAATAGCCCTGTGGTTCAATGAACACAGAGCTTCAAATGAAAGGTCGCAGATTGCCAACCCTGAAGCCTTGTGATCTGTAAACATGTTACAAGACACCAAATCTGAACGTCTAACATCCAAGAACGCAGAGACTGTGGTGCATACTGATCATGGACAAATACCCTGACATACAGTCTTTAACCTGAGGGACTAACTTCACGCCTGCCATTTTGCAAAAGTCTTTCCCACTTTGTGAGCATGTGTATGCCAGAGGCAGTGAGCGTACACGGGGACTTGAAGTCAGTGTTACGGCACCGGCGAGGGGCCCATGGGAACGGGCCAAAGTCCACTCCAGGCACCTACAGCTGCTGATAAGCAGCCAAGTCGCCCACTGAGAGGGACCGGACATCATGCGATTATTACAACACAAGCTCAGAGTCAGAGCTTTTGGTGGGTTTCGTTTACCTCGAAACTCAGATGTAGCAGCCGGAAATGGCATCACACCCGAGTTAAGCTCGTTCCAGTAATGACTTGACAACAAGTCAGAAAACCAACATGGACACTTCCAAGAGCACCTTTCTTTTGTTAGCTTATACCAGACGATGACAACACACTACACAATGGTTTGAGGGGCAAAAGTCACATGACAACTTATCCTCAGATAAAACTTGTACGACACAATCAGTGTGATTGATTTAATCACACTAAAACAAAATTAAGCTGCCAATAAACATGATAATCTAAAGATTAAACCTTTCTGTTGATTCACGTAGCAGCCATGTTCGATTTTAGCTCAGGCTGCTGAAGGTTCTCAGAGTTTCCGACTTCAGGGGGCGTTCCTGATCACGTATCAGATGTATGAGCTCAATTAGAACGCACAATTTTGACAGATTTGGGGGTTGACAAGATGCAAAGCCTTAAAGGAAGAATGTGCCACATGTTCCACATAAATAAATCAGAAATCCAGTCTATCCTGTGTAAATGTGTCTCTGAGTCATGACTGTCTACAATGAGTTAGAAGCTCGAGTCCCGCTTTCTGTGTTGTTGTCAGAGCCGTGTTTACATGGACGGGACGGCCGGCTCCTCCCCTTGTGTATAAAAGCTGTTTTAGTCAAGGACTAGAGAGAAGAAGAAGAACATACTCACTGATTATTTGGATGTTAGTAAGAGTTTTTAGATCACGCTCATTCTGTCTCAGTTTACATGAAATGTGAAGCTACGAGCTAACTACAGAGCGCTAACATTATGTTAGCATGCTAACCCAACAATCCGCTCCTTGCTCTAAACTCCTCTGTATGAACGCGAGAGAAGTGAGGGGCTGGAGGTGTGTCTCTGGAGGAGAGCGGAGGCTTCAGTATGGAGGTGTGGCCAAACAGCAGTTTGATTTGGTTTCATACTGGTGCTCTAGAGTGACATCTACTGGATGAAAAAGTCTTCCTTTGATAGGCCCAGTATTCTAGAAAAAAAAAACCCAGATTGAATTTCTTTCTACGAAGTGAACATTAGTTTGAGGAAGTTTCATCAGATAAAGGGAAGAAAGTTGCATCATAGACAGCTTTTACAAAACAGCCTGGACTACAGAAGACAGAAGAAAGTCTTTTTCGAGCCTCATGGAAAGACGAATGTTGACGCATCACTTGAGTGTGGGATGTTAAAACGCCGATTACATGAGGGAGAGGCACAAACTGGGGCTCCGCTTCACAGAGAGCTACCACATACCAGGCCAGGGCCATCTTACAGAGCAGAGGAAACACTAGACATACTGTGGAACCGGGTGGAATATGTCGTACTGCAGCTTAGCCTGACACCAAGGTTAAGGTTAGGTTCACCACTATCACTTTCAGGCCTTTAACTGAACTCTATGTCCCGACTCAAGACAGACAGCAGACTCGTCTTCTGATGGGATTGGTGTTCCTGGAGGTTGTTACAAACACTTTTAATAAACACTTCCCCTGATTCCCACTGAGATTAATAATGTCTTTTCAAAGAGAGAACTGGCCGAGACAGTCAGCAGTGAAAACACAAAGTTTCAGACAGAGACACAAAGAGAGACAAATTACAAAAACACTAAAAGAGAACCATCTATGCGTCAAATCTTAAGTCTACACTCCTGTACTTTTCTGCGGGATAGAAACACAGAGGTGGAGTGGGAGCAGACCTAGAGTTGTCTTATTTATATAAAGGTGTACCAGTGTGTGAGCCTACAGGTCGCCAGAGAACGCCATCCTACCAGAGCGTTACAACTCCCAATTGTGAGTCAATGATGTGGAAAAAACAAACCAATCTACAGTCATTCTTTAATCAAAAGATTTCATGATCATGAGGGAGAGAGAAAGAGAGAGAGAGAGAGAGAGAGAGAAAGAGGGGATAGAGAGAGAAAGCTGGAGGTTCCAAAGAGCTGGATGTGTGATCAAAAATGCAGATTTCACCTGCCAGCGTGCTAGAAAAGCCCGCTTTAGCCACGATCTTTGAGTCTTACAGAATTTCAGCCAAGTCGACGGACGTCAGGTGTGCAGTACACACCGAGGCAGGACGGCCAACAACCAATAGGCTGCTCCCGATCAGCTGGATGAATTTCTGACATGTTTGATATTTCGGTTATACGACTGCACACACTCACAGTGTGAGCAGAGCCATGAGCAGATTCCCCGACTGCGGGTCTTTACCCCCCTGATTTTAGCTGAACAAACTGACAGACAGAATGACAATGGAAGTCAGTGTTAGCTAATGTGTGAATGCTGCAGTGTACGGCCTGCTCAGATCGAGAAGGCTGCAAGTTTGGATTTGTGGAGAAAAATCTGAGTAGCACAAAGAGAATTCCTGAACCAGATATCCATTAAAAATAAAAAAAAACGTAATTTATTGACTTTAAAGTGTGTCGTTTAGTTCAATGCTGACCATACCTGTTTGCGTTCCCGTTTGGTGGGGATGTGCTGCGGAGGCGGAGGTGGTGGTTGCTGCTGTTGAGGGGCGGGGTTCATAATAACCGGCGCCGCCTGCACCGAGGGGGTGAACTGAGGCTGTGCGGGGTAGTAGGCCCCTGCTGTGGAGCGGACAGAGAGAAGAATGTAAAACACACACATCGATTTTAATCCTAAAGCCATTACTTCACACATCAGCGTGCTGCATGGACACAGACGCACACACACGAAAAGCACATAGCCGGTGTTTACACAACAGCATGAAACACTCCACCTTGCTAAAGCTCTGAATATCCTGTTAGGCTGCTTTGAGATGTAAAAGCTGCGTCTCAATGTGAAGGTTTGATTTCTTGGTGATTTGTAGGAACACAGCTGCAGTTTTATGTCCACAGTAAAGTTAAACTGTGAGGTAATTGTCCATTTTTTTAAGTGCTGGTCTTTTCACTGCATACGGAGGATGTTATATCTGTTCTACAGAAGAACACTGCACAATCTGTGTCAACAAGACTGAGTTGGATTTATGTCCTGGATTGCAAAACCAATGTCTGAGTCTGTGCTTCAGTGAGCTGAGAGACACTTCGCACTGCTATAAGTCCAGTTCGTTTGACTCGTGCCAGTGCTCCGATCCGTGCTCAAGCTCCGGGAGGAGAAACACCAAGCGGATAAAGCTCGCTCTAAAACGAGGGTGAACCTTGTGTTGTCTTTTACCCGTGGACGTGGAGTTGGTCTGCTTCCTGTTGGACAGGCAGGTGACAATTAACGGCGGTTAGCTTGTGCTAGCGTGCTTTAGCTTGCAGTGCAGGTACAAGCAGGAGCTCCACACACACACAGCGCTCCCCGCTGGCTCAGCTGATCCCGTCTCTTCTTTATAATGACTCCATGACATTCAGATTGGAGGCAAAACGTCACAGGGACGTAAATATCACGGCTTGAAGCGGCACTCTGAATCTGGCTTTTGATCAGAAAATGTAAACAAAGACTGTTCTGTGTTATAAATGTCTGTCTGATCCCGACCCTACGGCAGCCTCCACAGGCATCAGAAATGACAATATAGAAATAATAAATCTGCTCGCTGGTCGTCTTGTTTGCTTTGTAGGTCATGAAGAGGCATTGGCATTAATGTCAGGCTGTTTCATAAGCAGCTAGAAACTCCTCACAGGAGCTTTAACTGATCGTTTCAAATTGAAACTGGTGTGATTTTGCACCACATGCTTCTTCTATGGAGTAACAGATGACTGCCATCAAGCATCAGGTGAATGTAATTAAACAATTTTCCAAAGTACCAACAAACTTGGTTAATTTCCTCCAGGCCCCTTTTGAATCGCTGTAGAGAAGCACTCGCTCCTAAAATAAATAATCCCAATTTGTTTGTCAATCCAGATAGTTCAAGTAACAAGTTGAAAACAGCTTGAGGGAGAAAATCATTGCTTAAAATCGGAATGTACCTTTTCAAAATAAGCCTCCATGTTGAATTTAAGCGATCAGAAGCAGACATGGCACCTGGAAGGGCGCACAGGTAGGCCTTCAGACCATGACACAGCAGTCTAACCCCCACCCCCCACCCCCCCTTTTTTCTTTTAAAAGCAGAGGATATTTAACACTTTCACAAAATCATCAAGAAAGCTGCTGCCACGCTGACCAAGAAAAAAAAGCTACAACAAGTCCAAAGAACATCTATTCGCCCACCCGGTCAATAATGTCAACAAGACAACCAGCCATTCAGCGATATTACCTGGCCTTGTAACTGGCCTCAGCTACAGTTCAGAACCAGTTGTGGCCCACTTTCAAAGGACTGGGGCAAAAAAAGGAATCCTCAAAATGAAGAGGCCTTTCTTTCAGCCCAGCGGTAAGCCAGCTCCTGCTTTGCCTCGCTCCCCCTCTGCACGCATTTCAGTCTAACTCACATTACTGAGTCTGCATTGTTGACCAGGAGCAGCACAGCCTAAATATAGTCAAAACCCCACACCGGCTGGGGGAAGAGACTGCGCAAGACGGAAAGGGAGGGAAGACAGGCAGACGGACAGACGGTCGGAGAAAGGAGCATGCACAAAACCAGAAACCCAGAATGCAGGAGGAGATTTTTCATGGACAGGGTGGAAATATTTGAAACAACAGGCTTCATACACACGTCACTGAAGCGCAGGAGATAGAAAAAAGGAGGTGAGGGAGTGCAAAGACCTACCCTCAGAGTCCTGCTGCTCTTGAGACCCTCGATTCCCCATGCTGAATGTCTACTGAATGCAAAACTGCGTATGTACAGGAAAAAAAGGAGAGGGGGTTTCTGTTCAAACCCCCTCTCTAACTTTTTCTTCCTGCCCTCTCTACAGGTGCCCTCTCAGAATGACTTCTTTTAACGCTCAGCCCTCCCTCTTCCAGCGTGTCTCTGTTTCGCTCCTCCCTCTGACCTTCCTGATTCCTCCCTGCCTTTCACTTTTTTTCCACCTTCCTCCCTCCCTCCTTCCCTCTAGAGAGTATTGGCAGGCGAGCAGAGTTATTCACTTCTCATGCAGAGTGGCTCACTTTTGCCTGATCTCATCCAGGCTTTGCAGAGACATTAGAGGCGAACAGACTGGAGGTGTAATACCTTACCAGGTTTTGATAACTGAACTTAAAGGTCACCTCCTCTTCAACCAGTGTAAATAAGTCTCAGAGCTCCTCAAAACATGTGTGTGAAGTTTCTTAAATCCACTCTGATCCTGTATTTGATCATGTCTATAAACCCCTCTATTTCAGCCCTGCTCAGAACAGGCTGTTTCTGTGTCTGTACCTTTAAATGTAAATGAGCTGTGTCTGACCACGCCCCCTTTCTGGAAGGGCTTGGGTGGTCTCAGGCTTTCTCGCTCCATGTCCTATTGTTTACGGTGAGAAGGCAGACTCAGAGGGCAGAACAAACACCTAGCTGTGGGAGTGTCACCCACCTGGGGGAGGGGTACTGTCCTTTGTGATGTCATGACGCACACATTTTCTGAAGAAGAATACATATTAAATGACAGGAAATGTCATCAATAGTTTCTGTTGTGATCCCCGCTCTGATTGGGCCAACCCCCCAGAGCTTAGTCTTGCATAATGATCCTGCAGCCTATTACAAACAGGGTGGGCTCTATGAGGGATGAGTTAAGCAAATCATTCAGCTCTTGTGGGGAGGGGTCTTAAAAATAGACACTGGGCCGAGTGGTCAGAGGGACAGCAGCATGTTAGAGGGGAGGGGGCTGGAGGGGGTTTAAATGTTATTCTGGGGTTGTTACTATGCAGTGACCAGGACTAAATAAAAGGTAAAGAAGAGTTTACTTTCTCGTCTCTGTTACGGCGTTGCAACTAAAAGCTGCTGTCAACACCACATTCTAAATCTGATTTACTAAGTCAAGCCCAGAGAGGGGAGGGAGGAGACATTAGGAGCCATGTCTCACTGTCACATGACCAGTTATTTAGGGTCATGTGACCTGCAAGCACAGTTCATGCTACACTTTTCATCTGACCTCCTAGAATTCAGGCATCCACCATCTATAACAACCTACATTTAGCAGCAATAACACCCACAATCGTTATTGTTACTACATCATCGTGCAAGAGTTCAGTCTTTAAAGTCCTCTTATTACCGTGTCCATGTATGACTCTCTCTTGCAAATCACGGTTTAATTCAGATCAGGGGGCAACGCACAGCGAGCTCAAAGGCTCCCGAAGAGAAAGTAATCATAACATGCAAAAGCTCAATTCTCTGTCATCATGAACTAACAGGCTGAGGGCCTGATTCACTAAAAGACTGCGCTGCTTTCATGCCCGCTAAATGAATCAAAAAGACGATGTCTAATCTCTAATCCACAAAACACACAGAGGGGGTTAAACGCACTGCGCTGCAGGGCAAGCGGCATCTCTGTGCATCGTGCTGTTTGTGTTTAAATCTGCCTCTTTCTATGCAAATCTGCCTCGTTCAAGACAAGAGTCTAAGACCTCGTGTCCACTTGCCGTTTTTGTCCGGGCAGAAAAGCGCTGGCCGTGGCTCCGGCATCCTGCAGAAATAGAAGTCTTGTGTACCTGCTGCAGAGGGCTCCAGACTGACGGGGCTGAGACGCAGCGCAGCAGAGCCAGTGGAACATATCAGCTCTGTGGAGCAGACACAGAGCAAGGAGGATACGAGACACGATCCGGCAGGAGGCAGAAATACGGGGAATATCATACATTTTGAAAATAGCGCCAGTGACATCAACTGCGACTTTCTGAAAAGTTAGGGTCGGAGCAGGCGCACTGAAAAGGCGGAGCGCTCGGAAAAAAGACTCTGTGCTTTTTGCTTCAGATGGCAGTCTGCTGCTGCGAACGCTTTCTCCTCATTGACAACAATTGGAAGAAGCTGCTGGCGCTCAGAAAAAAACACTAGTTGGACACGGCGTGTAATTGACGCACAGTTAGAATGGAGCAAAGAAACGTCTGCTGTGAGCAGGCGTTGACTCCTCAAAGTATTTATAAGAGATGTGACACTGAAACTTTTGAGTGATCAGGAAAATGATTCAGTCTGGAAATAATATGACTGATTACTATTGTTAATAAAACCAAGCGGCTCTACACTTTGACCACATGTGTGATTTTCCTGCAGTCTGAGCCCGGCTTTACATAAACCTCTGATGAGCTACCGTAGAGAGGAAATGCAGAGATAAGCGTCCCCTGTTCATGTGCAGAATCTCGACTTTATTTTACTGATTTAAAATCAACATTGGGTTTTTTTCAACAACAGAGAAAGCCTATGACACCTCCTTTGTCTGAAAAGCGAGACAGAGCTTTGAAAATGGGAGTTTTCCAAAAATTTATTATCAGATTACCTTTAATGTGCTTTGATTTTATATCCTTTTTTTAACATGTAAGTATATGTTTCTGTATTACACACATGCACCGATGCAGAGTGCAGAGGGGCTGATGAAGTGACCTTGCACAGAGTACAGTGAAAGAACAAAAGAGCGTGAACAAGGGGAAGCCTGAGGGGAAAGAATAGTCTCTTTACTGTGCTGCATTCAGGCCAGTGCATTGTACTGCTGATGAGCTACAGTTTAAACAAAGACAACACATAGTTCAGATGCCTGCTAGTGGGGGGTCAGCAAGTTTGTTTTCAGGGCATCATCATTTTTTGTGCAATGACCCTCGGCCACCTTTAGAGGGAGTGAGAGCACACGGGATCGGCAGCACATCTCCCAGTGGCAATCAACAAAAGGCGTTCCGTTTCCAGTAAAAAAAAAATGCAGCGTCTTTTCACAGTTCAAACAATCGTAAGAACAAAAAAAAATCACCTTCCAGTTCAGTTCAAAAATAAGGTTCAACACACAAAAGAAATCCAGAGTGGGCGTCTTGTCTGTGTCTAACTCTTTGACCACCAGTTTCAGCACCGAACTTGCCCACAGAGTGAGCCCTCACTCTCCTCAACAATCTTCGGCCACAGACAACACAAGGTGTTGGACACTCCACAGAGCAAGGGACGACACTCAATCTCCGGGGGATTAACACACCACGGACGTTTTGGAAAACGGCGTGGGCAGACACGGACGTGGGAACTGGCTTTTTTGGTTTTGTGGGCGCCGCCATTTTGTTTTGCGTCACCGCTTGTATTAACAGAGCAGCGTCAATCCAGGGAGCTCTTTGGCGAGTGGAAAAAGTTATCAGTACGAATTTAGGAGGATCGCCACAACACGTGGAGTAAAGGTCGTTTTTGATCAGGATGTGAATTCAAGTCTGTTGGGAGTTAATGAGCAAGATAATAAATCTCTGTGACGATAAAAACGACGTTACATGCTGGCTAAAGATGTAATTTATGTTGACATGCTTCAGTTGTTTTTAAAGTAAACCCAATCAACAAAAGGGGGAAGAAATGTAAAAATGAGGACCAACCAGGTCTTCATCAGGACTGACAAACATGACCTACATGGTCGTCAGTCCTTATGAAGACCTCTGTGGTAGAAATATGTTGGCGCTTCAAATTATTTTATAATAAAGTATTTCCATCCTCATTTTTACATTTTCTTGCTTGGGGTGCCTCGTTTCCTCCCTTTTTTTGTGTACAACGTTTCAACCCGTTTTCCAGGAGCATCCAACAATTTCTCATCTTCTTTGACCACAGTGAGCGACCAGTCAACCCCCTTTAAATAAACTCTCAAGTAAGAAGCAAAAACCATCAGTGACATCATCACGATCTTCCTCCTCCTCTTTACCTACAGACTCAAGCGTCCCCAGAAACTATGTGTGTGTGTGTGTGTGTGTGTGTGTGTGTGTGTGTGTGTGTGTGTGTGTGTGTGTGTGTGTGTGTGTGTGTGTGTGTGTGTGTGTGTGTGCTGAATGTCACTGAGCATTTGACAGTCTACTCTAGATCAGGGGTACTCGATTCTAGGAATGTTCTACAGTAAGGTCCTGAACATCTTAAGGCCCTGACACACCAGGGAGATCTGAGCTAATTTATGACAGACACTTCCTGAGTCAGTAAAACAAAAAAACGAAAGTACAATTAAGGGGACATTGTTGGCAACGTTGTTGATCAGTGAATGTGTCAGGAGGATTCTGGAGGATCAATCATATCAGGCTCTTAGTTTTTTTCTTTTTAGATTAATTTTGGGCTTTTTTGCCTTTAATGGAGAGATAGGACAGTGGATAGAGTCAGAAATCAGGGAGAGAGAGAGGGGAATGACATGCGGGAAGGAAGCCACAGGTGGGATGTGAACCCGGGCCGCCCACTTGAGACGAAGGCCTCCATACATGGGGCGCGCGCTCAATCAATGTTTCACATTAATGATCATGAGCGTATTGGACATACAAGGCTTTTTTAACTGACCGTTTGGAGAGTGAACAAAGAGGAGTCGGTCCATTCTTCATTAAAATCTGAGTCGTTTCCCTGACTCACTTTGTTTTTCGAGGCTTTTCTCTCCACTCACTCCTCTATATGTTTCTGTATTCTCACGCTCACAAGTTCACTCTCAGCAATGGCTCCGAGTAAAAGATATTAGAAGCATCACGTGACGATTTCAAATGAACGCATAGGTCAATGACCTCCATGGATCCAATATTATACCGCTGGAACTGCTACCATGAAGTCAAGAACAGGCGGCACTGTTCAGAAAAGAAGCGCCCATCAAGTAAGTCTGGGTCCGGACAGAACGGATCCGGATTCGGACCCAGGTTCTGTTTGGTACACTGGTCACACTTTCATTCAGAATGTAGTTTTAGTTTTGCTGTTTTTAGTTTAGTTTGTATTCTTATCTTTATCAAATCTTGTGTTTCTTTTTTCTGTTGTGTGTCAGCTGCTGCTATATATGTGTGTGTGTGTGTGTGTGTGTGTGTGTGTGTGTGTGTGTGTGTGTGTGTGTGTGTGTGTGTGTGTGTGTGTGTGTGTGTGTGTGTGAGGTGAGGCCCCAGGTAGAGCCTCTTACCGTAAGTACCATATTCAGCGGGGCTGGTCCCGGGGTAGAAGCCTGGGGTTCCTGCAGGGACTGGATACTGCTGGGGCGTAGCCACATATGTTGCAGACTGGTACTATGGAGACCAAGCAGAGGGGAACGGGGGAGATGGGGAGAGACGTGGAAACAAACAACATTATTTAAATAGCCGCCCGTTGACAGAGTGTCTTCGTTTTGATGTGTGCAACTTTCCAAGGCTTTTTATTGGCGGTTAAGGAAACTAACAAACAAATTACTCCCTGTTAACTTTGCCTCTTTTGCTGAGGCTCTGCCGACCAAATCTCTGCAGCCCGATGCACTTTAAAGCCGTTTTCTGGTTTGCACTGGACACGCTGGAGTCCTTTTGTTTACAAGATATCCAAGATGGCAGCGAATGAGAGTGAGATGATCTTAATATTAATGCTACATGTAACTGGATATGTTCACATCATCAACCAGAGAGTGGAATAAGAACATGCTGGCGAGCATTTCCTGAATATTCACAGCTGCGTTCACACATCTGCTCACCCCGATTTCACCCAGGAAGTCAGAGTAAAGTCTGATGATGCCGTTTGCGTTCACACATGCAGCTCAGGAGTTTTGCGTTTGTCTGCTTGCAGCTTAAGATTCTCAGATAGAGAAGAAAGATGCAAACTGGAAATAAGAGTCACAGATTTGAAACTACACGTGGCGTGCTATGCAAATCTTTTTTAATGAGTATTGACGGACTCTTTCACATAGTAAGTTCGGTGGCCTCAGTGCGACATTGGTGCATTTGATCCTTTGGTTCAGTTTACTTTTACACTGCACTTTATCAAGAACACCAAAGCCTGTCTAATGTTGTCATGTAGCCCCCCCCCGCCACTAGTTGGGGCTGTAGCTGCTGCCATCCGGCCTAATGCTGAACTGAATGGTGCCCTGCAGCACGACACAGTTTTTCAGTATTTAGATCTAAAGTTATGTCGGCTGTGTCGGGTTAAACTGGCATATCGACCGGAGTGATAACCACATTTAGCACAGGAATGTGCATGCTAACCTGCAAGGAGGACTGAAGGCGAGTGTGTTAGCAATGCTAACGTTAGCCACGCTCGGAAAAACCTATTTGATATCGTTTACAGACGGCTAAATTCAACCCACAATGCACTGCTGTTTGATTCACTTCCCTCATTTGGTTAAAATAAAACCGAGACCCACGTTTTTAACTGGACCAGAGAAATCTCTCTCTCTCTCTCTCTCTCTCTCTCTCTCTCTCTCTCCCTCTCTCTCTCTCTCTCTCTCCCTCTCTCCCTCTCTCCAAGGATTGCATCGAAGAAGACGAGATGTGATACATCGTCTCACCCCTGATGATTTCCTGTATCTGGCTCTGATGGTTAGACTATGACAGCAGCACTACGATCCCCTACCTGTCCAGGTATGAAGTAGGCAGGTCCCTGTGGTGAGCTGGGGAACGGCAGCTGCTGCCCAGGGATCATCATCATCCGGGAGCCAGGGCCTGCCTGGTAGACATGGGTGGGTGTCACAGGCCGAGGGCCGCTGCTGGGAGGGACACCCCGGGGCCCGCTGGTTGGAGGCAGGCCGGTCCTGTTGGTGTAGTAGGGCTGAAGAGGGGAGGCAGGGGAGGAGAGCGAGGTGGACGAGGAGGGAGAAAGAGGAGAAGGAAAGAATAGAGGAATTACAAAGACACAGGAAAGGAGGAAATGGATGGAAGAGGTTTAACAGAGGAGAGACAAAAAACAGACTTGTTAGTTACCTTTCTGAAACCTAAGACATAAAAGCCATCCCCCATTCTCGTGTTATTTTATATCCTGCACTGATTGGAGCCAAGTTTATCTCGCCTGGATGCTCGCCTCATAGCTTGTCCATCAATCAATGGCTAGACTCCATCTGGAAACATCGCGGCTCTGTCTGCCACAAGAGCTAAAGCAGCTAACGCTCGTTCATTCAGAGCCTCCTCATTGACATTCTGCTGCTGGCCTGGGAGCCGCTCACCATGTCCAGGAAAATCGCACCAAGCCAACAGAGCGAAACAACGGCAGATACTAAGACAATACCAATACATTCCTCAAAAGGTCGAGGAGGAAACAAAACGGTGAAAAACTTTTAAGAAAGAGGAAATGGAGTTACCTGTAGCGACCTGAAGCTTCCCTTCAGCAGCACAAACACAGATCACACACAGAGACACATCAAATGGAAGCAAGAAGAGGTGGGAAGAGGGGGAAAGAGAGCACCACAATAAGTTAATGCAAAGCGCCCAGAAACTGTCTGCTCTGAGCCAAGCAGAGAATCAACAAGCAGCATGCAGGGAACAGGCAAAACTTCGAGTCTGACTGGTTCCTCTTGAATTAGATGCAGACTCAAACTACAGACATGGTTGGAAGGTGTGCTCTAGCATGGTTACGTTGCTCATGCACGTACACAAGTACGGGTACATAACATGGACATGAAGTATAATCGATCCCCGCCTCTATTATCGAGAAATCCCAGTGTTCTGTGTATGATTAAAATTACTCAAAATAAGACAAAGGGTCAGTAAAGTAGCTGTCAAGTTCTCAAGGTGCAGACGCAGACTCGACTGCGCGTCCCTTTTTATTTTCAAGTCCGCCTGTCTTGTAAACTGAGCACATTTCATGATCAGGTAAAGCCATGCATGTGTTGTATTACAACGTTATGAACAAGAGGTCCACGTGCTCAGGCCCGGTTAGTCCTGAAGCAGTGTGTGTGCAGGCCAGCGGGGGGGGGGCGACCGAGCCTAGTGAGTGCACCCTTCAATTTGTGATCATCATCTTTTAAAATGTAACTCTCTGTGAGGATGTGCACACTTCAGTTGTTAGTACTTAATTCAAAGGACACCTTGTAGCCCCTCCCACAACCCAGAGTTAGACTGTGCTGTTAGTACCTGTTGGTGTAAAGGTCGGGGCCCAGGGGCAAACTAGAGGAGGAGAGGAGGAGAAGCAGACAGGACAAAGGTTAAAGACAAAAAGCACAAGATCCACGCTTCACTCTCCACATTTAATCAAACGACCTCAAGATGTTTACTTTCAGGGCTCAACGTCTTTCAGGATGTACAGCAGCGGTCTAACTGCCAATTCTAACTTAGTCTGTGCGCGCTGTGTTCTGTCAGCACCATGGTTTAGCTCCATCTGGCGGTTTGTGCCCTGCTCCCGTTTCTGGACTACAACATCAAGCAGAACATTGTGTATAAAACATGTTGCTTTGTCTTTCTGAGGACAATTTGTTGTTCATTCGGCGCCTGCTTTGACGTCAAGTAACAGAAAATACGATCATGAGTCTGAATGTTGTGTTTTATTTTGAAATTGACATGACGCTCTGTGCGTTTCCTTGTCTGACTTCCAGTCTGGTTCGATCTGTCCGGTTTAGCTTGACGCGGGCTTGCAGCGAGCTCCATCAACAATAAACAATAGACTGCGTATTTGAAATGGAGCAGAGTGGAGAGGCGTTGCTGGCACGCTCCGGAGACGGAACGCGGTGTGATGTGGAAACAGCGGCATTGACTAGACTAGCAGCAATCAGCGACATAATGTGCGGCGCTGATGGACATGTGGAATTTGGCAGTAAGACAGAATTAGAAATAATTGTTTTCACTGTTGAAGGTCATTTTATTTTTCTACAGGCGGCACATTCGTTTTTTCTTCCAAGTGGGAAGCCTTTGCAGAAAGCGACTCACTAGAACCTGATGGGATAATTAATTTTTATAAAAATATTTGTTATTAATATAAAGTATGTCCTCAGCAGAAACCTGGTAACAGTTGGCATGAGGTGCGTCTGGGGTTCTCTTGCCAGAACATTTTTACCACCAGACATTTACATTTTTTGCATTCTTATCAAAATGGTGTGAATTGTTCTGGTTTAGTTTTCTCTTAATGAACGGCACAGCTTCACCAAAGCAGACACTCGACCTTTAAGGAGTGAGAGTTTAAGAAGTGCAGATGAGGTCAGCGTGAGCGTGTCGCACTCCGAGCTGTGATACTTGGTGATGTAGAGTACGGAGGACAGGCTGACACCGACTGTTCAAAACGCTCGGCAGATCGAGTGAGAAGTAGGCAAACAGGCATGCAGGCGTTCTAAGAAATTCACAGAAGGACTCAGAGATTTTGTTTTCTATTGGGAAGTTTTCAAAGAGCTGCAGCGAGGAGCAGAAAATGCACGCAGGGACATTTGAAGCAGCAAGAAGAGACCTTGAGACTCGATCCCAACTATAAATCCTGACTCTGTTGTCAGCTGTTCTTCTCACAAACATCAAAAATGAAAGCACTTAATGAGTAAACTTAATAAACTGTCACAGTGAGGATGAGAGCTGTAATAAACTGGAGCTGAGTGGGTGAGCAGCGGGAAGGCCTACCTGTCGGGTCTGTGGTGTTGGGTTCATTTGTGGAGGCGGTGGGGTGGCAAACACAACAGAAGGGGGCTGCCCAGGGAAGGAGGGCTGCAAGAGACAGGATGTGGCATCAACAGCAGAAGAGAGGGACGCAGGAGGTGTAGGGAGCAAGAAGGTAAGATAAGCCCTTTTCCACAAAAGCGTTGTAACTAAGCTCAGCGTCTTTGTACATTCTGCGACATCCCAGTCTGTGAATTCACATTGCGGTTCGGGCGTTGCTGAAGCACGGCAAAGCTTTAGCTCTACGGTCGCACGCAGACGGACATGCATGCACACACACAGCCCTGCCCCACTGAAACCGCCTCTCCTCTGTTACTACCTCAGAAGACGGTACAGAGGAGGGATCACTTCGTCCCCACATTACACCTCTGTGACGTTCAGATTGAAGGTGAAATGTCACAGGGGCGTAAATATTGTGGCTTGAAACGGCAGTCTGAATAAAGCTAATAAGAGGAGAAGAGAGGTCAAAACATGAACAGGGTCAAAGAATCAAAATTGAACGTCTCATTATGCGGTTTCCACAGCCAAGCATACTCTTACACATCACTAAATCACAGCAGCAGCACTACAAAGTGTAAACAGCCGATAAATTCAACAAAGAAGAAGAACGTGACATAAGATCAACGATTTATAGGAAGATCTGCACCTTTGAGGACGTCCATGGGGCGGTGCTATCCGCTGATATTAGTCGTAAAAACAGTCTAGAGGTTACTCTCTCCAAATCCAAAGGGTATTTAAACATGCAGCGTTTTGTGTTTGTCATTTATTACCGCTGTCGCACAGGAAGATTCTTTCGACCAATCACAGGAGTGCAGTGTATCCGAACCGGACAGCTTGGTGGAAACAGGGCTACACTAACAGTCGTAATCACTGCTGTTGGGGTCTCTGAGAATAATCACGTAGCAGAATGACTCTGTTCCTGCAACATAGTTTGGCGTTGTACTAAAGAAGTGATTGCATGTGCTGCAGCATTTCTCCAGCGTTCATCGTTGTGTGATCTGCTTTTCATTACGTGCACAAAAACTCTCACCAATTGCTTTTTTTAATTGAATAAACAACCCAAGGTGGAGATGAATGTCCTGAAAGAGTTTAAACTAAAAGTTAAGCAGCGGGGTTTCTTACCTGTGAAAGGCCAGGGGAGGGGGCAGGGTGGGGATTGGAGGGGGGTCCTGTTATAGGCTGTGGTGCTTTATTCATTTCATGGAGTTCTGCATGGGGAGGCAGATGTGGACCTGTGTACATATCTGACACAAAAAAGAGAAAAGAGGGGTTGGGGTTAGATCGGTTTAAAACTAATAACAAACAGAGTTTTCTGAAGTTTCCGATATTCAGGACCTAAATCATGACACCCTTGTGGCGGTGGAGCTAACAGAAAGCAGAAGGCGGGGAATGAGGTAGAGAGGGTCTCTCACATGACATTCAGATTAACATAAATGTAGATGTTTCCTGTTAATAGTCATAGCTCAGTTTTATACTTACATTTATGAATCTTGGGTCCTTAGTGTAGTTACACTGAGGAACGTATTTTCCTAAAAATGAACACAGAGAGAAAAACAGAAATGTTGTTAACCATGAGCTCGACATTTCAGACAGTATAGCGCGTCTATTATTACCATTTATATTTAAAGGTCCAATCAATGAGATGTGTAGTGAGTGAAATCATAAAGTGCAGTGTATCCCCTACTTTTTTTTTTTTTTAAGATTTATTTTTGGTCTTTTTGTGCCTTTATTAGTGGATAGAGTCGGAAATCAGGGAAAGAAGTTATTTAAGGATACCTTTCCGATAGAAAAGGACATCTGTCATTAAAAGTAACACATGAACACCAAGATTCCTTCAAGTGTTTGTGTCGTTGTGTCGGCATGTCCCCACCCCCCCCAACGCCTTACTATATGATCAGACATTAAAGAAACATGCTTTGTGTAAGTGCTGGCTTCTCTGACAACAATGCAGCAGCCAGTATGTCCTCCTTCTAACTTTAGATTCTGGTCCTGAATGCTCTGGATTTGTTTGGACCAGAGAAGGTAGGCGGTTTTAAGGCACCCCCACACGGCCGTTTTGGACGCCCCTCGGTTTGTCAGATATGAGAGCAGTTATCAGGTCAAACCAATACAATTCAATTCAGGGGGAGCTCTCTACAATGTTTTGAATTTGGACTGCAGTCCCCATTTTAAACACGAGGTGTCAGAGTAACATATTACTCCTTTAACCAAAGCAATTAGAAAAACTGCGGTGGGCTCCGAATCTAACAACATAAAAAAGGGGGTAAATAGCCGACTGTACAGTTTGTTGTGATGAAGCAGAAAAATAATCATCCTGTACATTAGAGGTATAACAAACAGAACCGGTCCAAAGGTTTAGCTAACGGCTGTTTTTACTGGAATGCTACTTACAATAAGTCTCGTTAAAGCCATTCGTATGGGATTAATTAATTTACAAGGTCAAGCCAGGTGAGCGTTAATGAGCTGCGCCAGAGCAACAGGGTTGTTAAATGCTCCCTTTTAAATCAGGTGAAAATTAAATCCAGGGACACACACATTACACCTGAAGCTCACGTCACAGGATTAATTAAAGCCCACAGGATGAATCCTTAAAAACAACTGGGTTTGTAAATACAAGCTTCAGAAGAAGTTCCTTTCCATATGTTAAAAAACCTCAGTAGATGCTTTATCATGAGGGGACAGTAGATTCTTAAGTCAAAGTTGTTTTTAAGATTTGAAAATAGAGCTCGACATCAACACCAGAAAGAACTGAAACTAAAGAACAATCCTTCGATGTGCATTCTTTAAAAATCACTACTACTACACAGATATGCGCCGATATTACTCTATTTATTCTCCAGTCAAACAGCATTTAATTTGGGTTGCATTGTATTACACTAGCAGTTCTCCTTCACCATGCACGTACATGCTCTGTTACTTTCCAGGTGAGTGGCCATCTGGTCTTTCCACAAGTGTTTGATAACTGCATTTTAAGGATCAACGCAATAGATATCTGTCCACCTCTACAGATAGAACATAGATTTAAGTTATCTAATATATCAGGCCGATATTGTTTCATCAGATTTATCGATATCGGATTTCTTTTTCTCCCCAATATCGGTATAGACCCAAAAATCCCATTTCGGTCGGGCGCCTATTCAAAAGTCTAACACCACAATGTATTTATATTTACAACTATTGGGTAGGTTTTTTTTGTTAGTAACTGAAGTGTGACAAAGAAACTATTTTCCACCTGGAGAGTAACTGGACGAATCGACGCACAGCAACTATTGATCAGCTCGCACTTTCACAATTCATCCCTTTGCACCGTCTCTAAAAGTCGCTTTGTGTTTAGTATGAACAAACCAATATCTAAAATAAGAACCTAACATGCTGCACTTTTTCAGAATAGATGAAACTAGGAAGACGTTTCCCTGATACACTTTTTTTCGTAGGTGGTGTTGTCCTTGCACCAGCCACACATTTGGTATTTATAGCCAAAGCCTACATTATATCTGCCACTGACCCACACAGCGTTACACTCTCTCACTCACAGAAGCAGCAGTGAAAAAGGCCTGAGTCATGATGAATCGGGGTTTTTTTTTTTTTTTTTTTTTTAAAGAACGAGGAAATCAGTCTGCAGAAATAGTTGTAGTCGCCACTGTTACCATGACTCCAGCACACAAACACAAGAAGACAAATGGATAACTAAGCAGGGGTTTCCAAACAGCCGGATTTAAATCCCAAGGTTTGAAAAACACTTTCTGGCAGGCACTGACAACCGGCTCGCTCATCCCAGGTATACCAGAGCCTTGGAGAATGGCAGCAATAGCAGTTAGGGTTAGGAAAGACGGTCATCTAGCAGCTCAAAGAATCATCCCCAAACACAGAGATTGTCAGACTGAGCCGAGCTGGCTGGGAGATGCGAGGCTGAATAAACAAACTCTTGGCTAAAAAGAAATCTCAGAACTCCTATCAGCTGGGAGCACAAACACAACCTTTAATTGTTAAGAGGGAATTCTTTATACTGACGAAGTGCGTAAACAACGCCAATGACAAAACCTGAACACTAACTGAGTTTGACCGCAGACACAGACACAGTCGTAGGAAAGAGGGGTACTTTTCTGGCGCCTCATCTTGCAGAACTCCGTTGTATTGGGAAGGTTATGCCAGCACACACAAGGCACCCCAACTCCCAGTCACACACAGTCAAGTCATTTGAGCCGGTCTGTCATGCAGTCTCGCTGAGATCCAGCCACCAGCACCACTGCTAGTGAAACATGCGCCTACAACTGTTGCATAAGCCTCTCTCTGCATGCACTCCTATGACCCACTAAGGAGAAGAGGGGCTGAAGTATGCTAAAAAGGTTGGCTATCATGTCACCAACACAGGTTGAGTGAGTTTACCAGTGTTGTACATGCTTTATAAATACATAAGACTCCCTGTTCCATGCACAACTGTCAAACTTAATGAGCTTCTTACAGTGCTTACTGTGCTAAGAGCTAAGTCAACTCTGCTGCCTGGTTTAAGTCAGAGGGAAAGAATTAAATGAGTCACTGGCTTAATGAGTTCATGGCCTGCTGCAGTGTTCAAGATACTGTGAGAGTAGAGCTGAGCAATATGGAGGAAAAATATGATCCTGAACATTTTAGTCAATGCATACATTTAATTATTACTGCATATAACTGATTACGCTGTCAGTTTGAAAAGTAGCCACAAAATCACCTTTAATGCAAGCCCATGAAAATGACACGACACCGTCCAAGTAGGTGGCACGTGTGAACGCAAATGTCCGGATACAATCAACAGGAGTTCATTTGTTAAAACCTCTGCAGCATCCTGTCAAATTGTCCTAAAAATCCAGACATATGGTAACAAACGTTCATGCTGTTCTTGAACCGTCTGGACTACGAACACAGATAAGGTCTCTTTTGAAAGCTAACAATCTTTAGTTTCAGAATGCATCACAGGCTGTAGTCTTTTTGGCTTCCTGCTTTCAGAATGCAAGGTGTTGATTGAAACTGCAGAATCACGTGTCCAGAATCTCATCCTCTCCAGAAGCCACTCATCAGCACAGTCGCAAACAACTGGCTGGGTGTAGAGGCGTCACAATGGGGACAGATACCACCTTTCAACTCAGGCTCTCATTGGCTATTATAGGCCCAGAACAGTGAATGGAGGCTTGTAATTGGCCAAATGAGGTGACATCCGAGGGCTCTGAAAGCAGTCGCCATGTTGATGTCTTGGAAGCATTATGCCCAGAAACATTCAGTAAAACTTCCAATTAAGAGTCAATATAGAGTAATTTATAATCATTTGATGTCGTTGGTCTGACAGATGCATAGATTGTGGCTGCTGTGTTGGTCGAACCTTAAAATGGTTTACATGGTCGTTATAACTACAACATCAATCATGGAAACCTGCAAACACACTTTTCCTGAAGCTTCTGCTGATTACACTTTCAGTAACTTCTCTGTTACAGCTCACCGCTGTGCAGACTGTGATGGCAGGGTGTACCAGCCACAGAGACACCGAGATTGCTCTTATAGTAACAATGTGATAGAAAAAGCTCCACTAGTGGCAGGCTTCACTTAACGGATCTCTTTAAATGTGGAATTTAAAAATGTATATATATTTAGCCTGAAAGTCACAGGAGAGAGGGCACCATGCCTGTGATGTAAAACAGTCATGTTTTCTTGTATAGCTAGAATTAACTTATTTTTACAAACTAGGTCTGAATTTAAAAATCCTGAATGGTCTGTATTTGTTTGTACCAGAGAAGGTAGGAGGTTTTAAGGCACCCCCACACGACCGTTCTGGGCGCTCCTCGATCAGATTGATTGTAACCGACCTAAAAGGCCTCTGCATGTTTCTAATAAGCTCCACGAGCAGAAACGTGCTCAAACTAGGATCAATATTGGAGATGCTTTTGAAAAATGGAGAGATGGATAAACACTGAAGCTTCAGTGTCCACCACATGGCAATCTGTCTGAGCATTGACTCTAGAGAGGAGGGGGGGGGGAGCAGCTCTCTACAATGTTTAGAATTTAGACTGCAGTCCCCATTTTGAACACATCTATGACAGAGTTAGATATTGCTCCTTTAACTTTACTTTTCCATGATCACATGTCCAAACAGCACATTTATCTTCAATCACACCGCAGAGGAAGTACATAAACAGAAATCTTCAGTGACACAGCATCATCCCAGCCTGTCCAGCTTTCACAGAGTCAGGCAAACTGTGACAGCCTGGCTTTGACGCACCATGCATGTGTCCTGCGATTGCACTGACATGTCAGGTATTCTTACATTTCAGTCTCCCAGACTGAATAATGTAAGTAGATAGACAGAAACATGGGGGGGGGAAACATCTTTAGTTCACACAGTCCACACAGTGACTGAAAGTGCAACCATTTTGGACCCACACTCTCAGCTTACGCCACGTCTCAACATCAGCCTCACCACAGCAGGCATGGTCCAGTGATCAACAGCTGGCTTAAACATGAATACAGCAGCGTTGCCTCCCAGTAAACCAACAATTTGACACAATATCAGTGCTAACACGCAGCTGTCAAACCAACTACCCAGTGGTTTCACACCCTCTGATTCTGCTTGGGAGACTCTTTAGCTATGACACAGGGGCGTGTCTGCATGTCTACACACACACACACACACACACACACACTGCACGATAAAGACAGCTATTTGCATTGCATTTCAATAAACACACACAAATCAAACACACAGCATCTTACAGACATGAGTGTGAGGATGCCCTGCTGTATGTTGTGCTGTTAGCCTTTTGCTAGCTCTCCTAGGCCCGATCTGATTTACCACGTGGTTTGTCTTGCTGTGGGCGCGATGCACACCCCAGCTGCCGGCTTCATGTCAGCCACACCTCAAACGACATCGGCTATGACAATCATGGAAATCCATAAAAAAACACCAAATAAAACACGTTTTAAGGCTTCAGCAGTGGTCGAGTGAATGAATGGGAATACTTACAAGATACCTGCCAAGCTAATGAGGTTGCTGATGGTTATTAGCTCTGACTTTTCGTGATCAAAAGCGCAATATTGTTCCTCTTAGATTTGTAGTTATCGTACTGAGGTGCATCACAGCAGCACGCGCTGTCACCGGAGTCGTGACGCCGGTGAGTCCTCAAACTATCCACAATGAGTCACACACCTCCGTTTCAACACCAGCATCACCACTGCTGCGACATCCCACGTTTGCACCGATGCAGCACAGGATGGTGAGTTTAGAATAGCTGTCATCAAAGTGGCTCTGAAGGCAAAGCGACCCGTCACATAAACGCCTCAGCAGGACTCTGATTAAAGCGTCACATTAAAACAAACACTGTCCCGTCTGATCCGTCTCTGCGTACAGTTCATCTGCATCACTTCCTGCATGCCAAAACAGCCACCCAGAACCTGAGAGCATCTCTAGGCCAACAGAGAGATATTTCTGAATTAAAGTGAGAGCTGAATGACTTCACCGCCACACAAAAACACATTTCCAGAGAGCTGGCATCGCAGTCACATGGTTCCAGATGTCATGTTAACAGCGTGCGTGCTATTTACAACCAAAACTGTCCAAAAACACGTTTTCAAAAACAGCAGAGCCAGTGAATAAGACGACACACGCGTTGGTGCTTTCTGCCAGAAGGCTGACACCAGGGGGAAAACACGGCATCCACACAACTGGTGGGATTTAACCTTACTGCTACCTCTGTAGCATGCTGTGAAGCTAGCTAGCAGAACGGTGGGGCAGCTAGCAACGTACATTACGTTACCGGCGAAAACAACAACACTGTGATGCGACAGTCTGTCTGTCGGTGGTCTTACAGCATGTATAACACACACTACATCTGTTCCTCAAAGGCATACATGTAAATAGACATCTTGGCAGTCTAACGTGGGGTTTGTTTGCCAAGTGGACAAGCTAAAGTGAAGAAAGAACACCCACGTCGCATTAGCATGGGATGCTAGCAGCCAGCTAGCTAATCCCTGAAAACACAACGTGAAGAAAGTCACCACAGCTTCATTTATCTTCAGACCAAAAGGACAAACCTACACTTAAGTGCTCTTCTTGAATCTCTATTAAATATCGACTTTACAATAATCTGTAATTGTGAACATTTAAATGAAGATTTCTTACTCAGGACCGTGGCAGTTACCTTTCTCTCCTTGAGTCCGCAGAGCCGGACGGACGGAAAATCTTCCCGGAAGCCGGAAGCCGGAAGCAAGGTAATTCCGGCAAAATCCCGTCACGTGAAACTTTCTCGGTAATAATTTTCCGTAATCACTGTATTTTTTTATGGAGGAGAAATACGACCAGGAAAGATAAATAAATGACGAGGAGGGGGAAAAACTTCATTACACACTTTGAGAAAAAAAAAAAATAGAAATGTTGAGAAAATAAATTTAAGAATAAAGTCGTAATTTCAAGAAATTGTGTTTCAACTTTATTCTCTTTTTTTTCCTCGAACCTGGCTTTATTTTGATGACTTAATTTAAATGTATTGGGTAACTTTACGTCATAAAATCGACTCTGAGCGCGTTGATTACTTGAGATGAGGTAGATAGACTTAAACATTCTTTATTGTCATTCAAATTGTACCTCGCGGTGCAGATCAGAACGACATTTCGTTGCAGTAGGCTCGTCATAGTGCAGGATAAAAAAAACAGCAAGTATTTACATAAAAAAAAGAATAAGGTGCAGACATAAAGAAGTATAAAAATAAGTAATGAAAGAGTTACTAAAAAAGATGTGTAATGTATATATTATATTGTATTGTATTGTATTGCACAGTCCAGTGAGGCAGTCCTGTGTGGGGGTTTGGGGGGGTGGAGGGACTCTTTGTTGTGTTCAATAGTCTTATGGCCTGTGTGAAGAAGCTGTTACAGAACCTGGCTGTTCAGCTTCCTTTAGAGAAAATAATGTATCATTTGAGGAATCAGAAAACAATATTTTCCAATATGTGGCAACCCTTTCTAGATTATATGAAACATCTTCCATCTTCCACGATACACTGTCTAGATTATTTATACCAGGAATGAAATGCTCATATTAATTCCACCCTTGAGGAGAGAAACTGACATTTGTCTCTCTTTGTTTATCTTAATATGTCTCTTTTTGTAACTTATATTTTATTACTTTGTTGTCTATTGTCTCAAATCCTGTAGAGCAGTGAGTATTATTTTCTTTTTTGTTTTGTACTCGTCCATGTTTTAAACGATTGTGCAGTTTTTTTGTTTTTGTTTTGTTTTTTGGCCCTATGTTTAAATTTGAAAAAAAAGAAGCAGAATCAAATATTCTAATATATATATTTTCGTCTCTTGGTGCATGATGGAAAATCAATCTTCCTCCTATCGTTGTTTATTTCTCGTGTCTAGCTCTGATCCTCTCCCAGAGTATTTGTTATCATGTCACCCGAGACGTTTGAAGTTCTCTGAATGAAGCCGGGTTCCCTTTGTCTTCTGGTGTGATCCTTTCGCTTGAATAGATTCTGAAACCATTTTAATGACATCACATTTTGTATCACAATTAAAGGAAAGAAGACTTTGTGTTGTCATTTAAATTCTCCTCTTCAAGCAGACTCGGGCACAGTACCTGAGTACGGTACATTTGTGTTGAAACTGATCAAATGAACCGGACGCTGGGGTCAACTCGAATCCGGGCCCGGGTCCCTTAAGTGAAACCACCCGAATTTACAAAATCTTTCTTGAAAGAGAATTTACCAAATGCTGGAGGTGACCGGGAAGTGATTGAGTGAGCGGTCAATTAATCAGTTTTGAAGAAAAGACTGAGTGTTAACTGTCATCAGGTGGGCTCCACAGAACATCACTGGATCACCATAAACTCTGTAGAACACTTGCACGCCAAAACAAACTACTTGAACTCAGTCACTTCCGCAATCTGTACATTCCCACAAGATTCTGCCTTTTCTAAATTTGTCTCTGCGCTCGTGAAGTCATTAAACATGTTGTAATTTTGTTTTATAAAATGTAAATTTGTCTCGAGCGTTGCTAAAGTGTTTCACGTGATTTTGTTCTGCACTTCCCAGCCACCGTAGTTCTCTTTATCAAAACATTTAATATCCAGGAGTCAGCCGTGTTGCTAATCTTCATTTAAATCTGAATTTCTTCACGTTGCTTCCAGTTCTGTCCTCCGTGAAGCCATTAAAGTTGACATATTTCCTCGGGCTTTTCTTTCCCCTAGGTGGCACTTGTAAGCTTCTATAGACCTGTCTGTAAAATGACTCAGCACCACGTCTTACTGCCGCTCGTTAACCACCACGACACTCAGACGCCACTCTTCCACCGAGTTTGATTTAAGTTTTTATTTTTGATTCAACCTTTTACAGTACTGTAACAAAAACCAAAACAAAAATACAGAAGAAAACGTGTTTAAGGAATACATATTTTTAAAGGCTCTAATTACAAAAGTTGACTTAGAATGAAAGTAGTGGCGGCGGGAGGAGGGGGGCACACATTTGGAACGGGGATGTGGACTGAGCAGTTGTTTTTTTCATAACATTGTGACTCCTTTGAATGGCCCCTGGTCAGTTGAACAGCTGATTCGGTACTTGTTTAAGAGAGGGGGGTGAGGGGCGCTGGTGGATCAAAATAAGAGCAACACCGAAACCATCCATATTGAGCTGAAGAGGTCCCAGTTTTACCCTCCCTGTGTCATCCCAGAACCCAGTCATCCATTTTTTAGTGACTGCCGGGGCTGGGCCACGGGACGACAGTGAGAAGACAGCAGGGAAGGAGGATAGGCCCGTCTTGGTTCTTTCCAGCCATGCATTAAACAACTACATATAACAACTGCCAAGAGCCATGGAGGGCCACCCTTACAAACAGAACGAGAGGCCAGTGAGAATGCGAGGCGGGCAGTCTAGGTTTCATAGTTGGGATTCTTGCGGAGGATAACAAAGCCCTCCAGGATGGGGGTGACGGGGAGGTACTCCTCTGTGGCCAGCTCCGCCCTCTCTCCGTGAGCCAACAGCACCGGTGTGGTGTGAGTCTGGAAACCTGTGATAGCCTTTGGCTTTCCCGCCTGGCCCACAACATCCACAGCCTGAAAGACAAAACACACGAGGTCATGTAAGACAACAATTTCTCAAGACGCTCAGACGGCATCTCAGGAAGTAACAGAACTTCTCAATTATACCAGAAATCTCTTTTTGCTGAATATGTGATGTGATATTGTCCTGCTAAGTCCGACTGACACAAAAGAAAAGTCTTGTAAAACAAACTTAAAGAAGCAATATGTAACTCTGACACCTAGTGTTTCAAATGGGTACTGCAAACTAAATTCTGAACAGTGTAGAGAGCTGTCTCCCCCCGCCCCCTCCTCTCTAGAGTCGATGTTCACGCAGGTTGCCATGTGGTGGACACTGAAGCTTCAGTGTTTATCCAGCTCTGCATCAGTCTGTAAACCTTTCTGTGTTCTAACCTCTCTCCATTTTTCAAAAGCATCTCCAATATTGATCCTAGTTTGAGCACGTTTCTGCTCGTGGAGCTTATTAGAAACATGCAGAGGCATTTAGGTCGAGTACAATCACACTGGCAAACCGAGGGGCGTCCAAAACCACTGTGTGTGGGGGTGTCTTAAAACCGCCTACCTTCTCTGGTCCAAACAAATCCAGAGCATTCAGGACCAGAATCTAAAGTTAGAAGGAGGACATACTGGCTGCTGCATTGTTGTCAGAGAAGCCAGCACTTCAACATAGCATGTTTCCTTAATGTCTGATCATATAGTAAGCTCACTTTATCATTTCACTCACTACACATCTCTGGACAATTACAGGGACCTAAGAAGGCATTGAAAGTTTCCGAGCACTCTTTGACTTTGGTGCCAACAAGATACAAGTTGTTAAATTGAACGCAAGGCCCCCCCCCCCCCCCCCAAAAGAACAGAGCAAAATGTCCAGTCTTTGTGCAATACTTGGGTAACTGTTAGCAGTTTTCCAGGAGCAAAAAAACAGTTTTTTTGTTCTTATAGCCTCACCTGTCCGACTCTGACAGACACAGGCAGCGGTCGCAGCTCCTCATCGAAGGTGACCAACATACGAGGCTGCATGGCTGCGACCAAGCCGTAGAGAATGTAGTGAGACTTCCCCAGGATTACTGTAATGCACAAAGTGAACAGAGAATATCAACAAACAGAAACCAAAAATGTAACTCAGCTTTTAATTTAGAAAACAGAACAGGAGGATGTTAAGTGTGTGGAGCAGCAGGAGGAAAATAAACTGACTGTTCTTGACGTCAAGGAAGGAAACAAGCACTGTGAGAAGTCCAGCCACTGCGACCTGACTCATCAGCTGTCTGTCGCTATGGTAGGGACAGAGTGTCAGTGTGCCTTTGCCCAGGTGAGTCAGACCCTGCGGAGAGACAAACAGCACAGAGTCAATAGAGACTCAATAGAGAACATTTTTCACTTCAGTCCACGTGTGTCTGGTACAGAGTGCCTCTTGTGTTGCCACCTACCTGAGCCAGTCGGACCATGAAGAGATTGTTGGGGTCTTTGGCGTGATACTGTGCCAGCTGACGCAGCATGGCGGCCAGACGGGCGTTATTCGTTCCTGAGGAAGGGAAAAAATAAATGAAGAGGTTGTTAAATGTGTTGAGGAAGTTTAGACTCTGGGCTCTCCCAGAGGAGCAAGATCACTCAGGATGACAAATACATCACACCTTCAAGTACAACATGTTATTCCTAGTTGGTACAATGCTGGAAATAATTTGGTGTGTTAAATTTGAACTGAAGCTGCCAGTATAGGAGCGCCAGCATAAACACTGTGCTTCCACTCTTTCCAAACCCCAAACTGGTTTCACCAGGAATGGGGGACCTGGTGCTCTTCAAATGAACAGCTGGGCCAGTTTTATTTACATCTATTGAGATCACATCTGTTCCTCTTACAATGAGAATGAAACGGGTCATAAAACATCTACATTTGCTTTTTTTTTTTTTAAATGTAACCATAGATTGTCTGGAAGTAAACCATGCTTGTTGGCAGGTTTTTGAGACTTGGTGTTAAGAGTTTTATTGTTTCCTGTCTGCACTCGTCTTTACCACCTCTATTCAGCTGAGTCTTTAACCTGAATGTCTAGGAGGCATAAGAGGGGATCAGCTGAGCCAGCGGGGGAGAACAGCGCTGTGTGTCTTCAGCAACGTTGAAATGCAATATGACCTCACAGACTTGCACACCAATATTACGCAGTCACAGAATCAATATGAACGTACACAGACGTGTTAATGGCTGAGCTTAGTTACGGTACCCTTGCATGTACGCAGTCTGAAAAGGGCTTTTGTGTGCTACCAGGTTGTCAATAAGAAAAATAACAAATTACAATTCAATGTGCAACCCCTACACAATCATATATACACTTACTGGTAGGCTAACATTGAAGTGCCCTCTAGTGGACAAACATACCAACCGCCTGCTGATTGACGGAATTGAAAACAAATAAGACCACGTCATCCATTCCTTTCCAACTTACCGCTGCCCACCATGCCCATGGCGAAGATGGAGTTGTGAGACACCTCAGGGTCGGCGTCGTGTGAAAACTTGCTGAGGGTGTCCAAGATGTTGAGACGAGGGTTGGACACTGAAATGAGAGCCAGGGCGAGGGGCACTGCTCGCCTCAGGGTGGGCTCGCCATAACGCAGCTGGTGATAGGAACACAGAACAATTTATGATTGCAGTGTAGTACATACTGCATTGCATAGTAGTGTGTCGTAGGCGGTTTCTAAAACAGCTCAAGGTTTCTGTTTGAAGGGACGCTGAGGAAGGAAGATTGTGATGTATCAACAGAATGAAAAATCAGGTTGTGTAGAGATGGACGAAAATGTAAGTATCTAAAAGGTAAATATAAACGAAAAGAAAACAAGTCGTGCTACTGACCAGATGTCCAAACGTCCGCAGGGCCATTTCAGAACCAATCTCCTCCCCCATGGCAATAAGGGCAATACCAAGGACAGCTACACCCTGAAAGAGGGGCATCAAAACAACAGCGACGTGAGTAAACGGAGAGAAACACTGGCGCATAAGACCGTTTCTGTAATAAGTAAGTCCTTACCTGGTGCGAGCCCATGTCAGCAGCACTCTCCTTCTTATCTTTGTCCTTCTTATCCTTCTTGTCCTTGTCCTCTTCTTTCTCCTTCTCCTTGGCTTCGTAGTGCTCGCTGCAGATGTGGAGAAGCTGCTGCACCTTCAGCACATTACCGGAGCCTGAGGTGGAGGGGAAGCGGGTCAGTTTTAGGAATCAGAACCAGCAGACTCATCATTAAACGGTAAATCACACAGAGATGATTACATGCAGAGATTGGATCATTTCTGGAAGTTGCATTTCTGTGAGACTGACCTGCGTATGCACAGATATCCACTAATGTGTTGGCAAAGCTGCGGAAAGGTTCAGGTACAACCTGTAGAGCTGCCAGGGTTGTCTCAATGGCCTCTCCTTTACCTATGGACAGAGAATCCCAAGGAGTTTGTTTTATTTCTCCTTTGGGTCATAATCAGAGGTATTGACTTACAGGCCTGCAGGAGGCCATGGCTCACCAAGGTGATTGAGTCCCAGGCCTAAAGGCAGCCAGCGGGCGTACGAGTCCTTCAGCTCCGTTTCATTCTTCTCCATGATGGTCTGGACGATGGTGGAGGTCACGTCACCGTTACAAGATCCTACTGCGATCATACCGCACGCTAGAGCTGTCACGCCCACCACCTGGAGACCAAAGACACACATACTGAAACTTTGCAGAGGTGGCTGAATATGTGTGAAGTAAGAGGAGCCCCTAAAATGAAATGTGTCCCCTTACCTCCATGCTCGATTTGGAGTCTCCCATGACGGGGAGGAGCAGAGAAAGGACATCTTCTCTGTTGGAGCCAGCGTACGCAAGACCCAATCTGAAAGCAAGAAAAGAGAGAAGTCAAATAGAGAAGAAGGAAGAATGTTTACTGACTCCCTGTGGAGAGACTCAAGAATCAGAAAACTTAAACCTCTTTGATCCTGGATAACACTATAAATCAAGAAAATGTCCTTGTATATGTTCGCTAAAGGAGACCAGTCTCCTCACCCAAAGATGGCTCCTATCCTCATGATGTTGCTGTTGTGGAGGACGTAGTCTGAGAGCAGGGCGAGGGCCGGGTCACATTCGTTCCTCACACCTGAGTTGACAATGCCACAAGCCAAGAGGGCACCGGACTGCAAAGGGAGAGACGATGACGGTGTAAGACAAAAAAAAAGACAAAGAACTTGAAAGCTTGTGTTGTGATCGTTTTTCCTCCTGGGTGATCTTTCACCGCTTCTTTGAAATTCTTGGATGTATTTAAATTGTTGCCGGTCGTCCCTCCTCTTCAAATGTCACTGGAACACGCCTTACAAACTGCACGGTGCTGATCTTTCCTACAGACGGTCTAACCAGCAATTTCCACATAATCTGTGCACGCTGCGTTCCATCAGCTTCATGGTTTTAGCCCAGCCAACGAGAAACGGCAAACCTGTCTGTTTCTGGAGGGTGAGCGCAGCCATATACACGTGTTTGCAAGATCACAGGAGAACTACAAGATCACGCGGGAATAAAGAGAACGGCATGCAAACAATATGTTGCTTTGTCTCTCTGAGGATGATTTGTTGTTTGTTCGGCGCCTGTTTCTACATCATGTTGATAAAGAGATTCTAAATACGAGTCTGTATGTTGTGTGTTTTTTTTTTTAATTGACCGGATGCTTTGTGCGTTTCCTTGTCTGACTTCCTGTACGGGTCAACCCGTTCTGTTTAGCTTGACGCGTGCTTGCAGCGGGCTACTTCAAAAATAGACTTGAAATGGAGCGGAGTGGAGCTGCTGGCACGCTCCAGAGACGGACCACGGGGCGTGAAGTGGAAACAGTAGCAGTGACTAGAGAGGCAGCAAACAGCTTCATAGCGTGCAGCGCTGATGGGCCGCTGTGAACCAACAGATACACATCGGCTACTGACCGAGCATGCAACGTTATTTGCAGATCGTCCGATGTCTGTCAACCGAACCGCTATGCTGAATACAGATGTTTAACCATCGTCATAAAAGTAAATAATAGTCTAAAATGACACGTTTCCCAAAACACCAGTCCAGTGTTTACCTTGATGTAGTCTTCAGAGGAATAGAGGTATTTGTCGATCTGAGTTAGACCGCCATCCACGTCCCACAGCAGGATCATACCAAGGGAGGCAGCAGCACTTAACATTCCTGGAGACATTAACGGACATGGATAAATGTCTAGAAATGGCGACCGGGCTTATAATTAGGTACTACACCTACTGTGATATTTGTCTTCTCTTACCATGGTCCTTGTTCTTGTACAACCATTTGTTCCCATCATCCGTGAGCAGCTTGTCCTGTCCAAAGGCGGCATTCACAAAGCCGTTCACGAAGGAAGAGGCCAGGTTCATACGAGCAGAGTCCACCTGGGATCCGCTGCCTCCGAACCCTGTCACATTACGTAGAGGTCACGGCAGTTAGTGGAAAAAAGCAATGAATAAAGATTCTTCCAGTATTGATCAGGTGAATAAAAAAAGTGGCTCACTGTTGTTTTCCAGGTGTGTTTTGTAGATGTCATCGGGGACTTTGGGCTCCATGATGTCCAACTGGGGAGGAGAAAAAAACAAAAGACAAGAGTTATTTACAAAAGTGAAAGTTTAGTCTTCATTACGGTGAGGGTGAGCTCAAGGTCACGATCCTCCACCGCCCTCTATGAAACATATACTTTGTTCTTTTCAAATCAAATAAATCCCTGAGGCCAAAATCCCTAAAGTCCCTCACAACTAAACCATTCGACTTCAAGCTCCTGGGACGATCTTTTGATTTTGGCGACCCCACGTGGACAAAGCAGTGCCCTTCACATCTTTGCTGACCTGCGTCTTATATACTGGCGCGACTTATATTCTGGATTTTAAGGTATTTGTCTCTCACCTCTCGGGCCAGAGCCAAGAAGTTGCTGTTGAGCTGCACATTGGACATGATCTCTGTTAGGTCTTCATAATCATCGACATCCTCGTTGAGCTCCAGAAACATCCCATGACGACCCAGCATGAATGCCATCTGCTTCTGGATAACTCTGCAACGCAAAGACAGCTTTTATTTCCATGAATCACCTACTACTACATCCGATACCTGACATTTAAAGTTCAAAGCATTCATGGAAAACGTACAAGAACAGCAAAGGGTAAAAACGAACACCAAAGGTTTGAAATATCCACTTCTACATGTGCATTAGTTAAAGTCTAAAACAATTGTAATATGCATATAAACTGCATGAAACTGTTACGCCTCCACCTCTAAGACAATGTGCATCTGTTGCCTGAGGAAGGTAAAGCTGACCGAGGCGTTGTAAGAACCCTGTCGACCGACCAGGCTCAGTAAGATTAGTGCATTTTTCCCACAAGCATCTCTGCAAGCGTCTACAGCCCGTTGTTAGGAAACTGTGAGTATGTGTATTCGTATTCAAGTGTTACCTTGACGACTTGAGGCTATGGCTAAATTGGATAGGCTCATTCATACATGTTAAACAGATTTGTAAGGTTCCAAACTTATAAAGCGAACTTGAAGATTGTTGAGGAAAGAGACAACTTTTTGAAAACATAACTCAAGTTAGAGGTTATTGTTCTATTAGATCGACTTTGAAACAACTATTTTTAAGTTGGAAAAGTTATGTTTTGTTGCTTTAAGTTTGTCTATGTCTGTTTTAGTCCAGACAATCACAATTTAAGATGAAATGGATGGTTGATGAAGGGAACTTGCCGCTACACACAGGAAAAATAATTGAACAAAGCAAAAATAACTTGTCAATCCATCTTTTAAACATTCATACATTATGAACATCAGCGTGACATTAGTTCATAGTTTAGGAAATGTTATTTTGATCATCCTTACATGTCTTTGCAGGATGTGAAGATGTTTTCCACCAGCTCCACGTCGTTGAGCATTAGGGCCAGGCGCAGGGCCTCTGGGTAACGGTTGAACTTCCTGAAGATGTTGAGGGCACTTCGTAGCAGCGCTGAATTCTCCGGCTCAGGAACGTAACTCACGCAGCTGAAGGAGGGATGTAGAAAGTCAGCAGTAGTAGACACACTTTCAATGATAAATACGTCTGAATTAAGTGGAAATGTTGCACGTACCTTGTGAGATACAGGCAGACTTTTCCATAAGCATTTTCGTCGATGTAGTCCTCCAGCATGTCCAGCCTCTCGATCTCCATCAGCAGGTCGCATGCCTCATGCTCGGCATTGTGGGCCATGTTGTAAGGGACGATCTCCTTAACAAGTTTCAGCAGGGTCTCCTGTTGGGCCTTGTCATTCTCCTCAACCTCCTGCCACTCTTTAGCCACCTCACCGGCCAGGTGTCTGAGACGAAAAACAAAAAGGAACCAGCTTAGACCAAAGGAATGAAGCTAACAGCTGACTCCGTCAAAACATACTGAGATACTAAAATCATCAGTTTTCAAACGAAGAAACGGTTCATCCATTTTTGGTGTAAAAGGTCATTTTTCCTTAAATACAGAAAATACAAACCATCACAGAATCTCTGCACGTAGTTGTTTTAATACAGCTTCTCTAAATACAACAAGGGCCTTTCACATACTGGCAGAAGTCACAGAGTCATTTCTCACCTGACGTATTCATGTCCCCAGGAGGCCAGCTCTTCCTGGGATCCCAGCAGACGGTACTTGAGGCACTCCCTCTCACCGCTCATCGTCATGGCGAGCACTGATACCACGTCAGCACAGAAACGCTGCACACACGAACACACAGCAGCCAAAGTTTAAAATCAACATTTATAGTTGAGATAGAAGCTGCAGCAATAAGTCAACTTATTCTTTGGTCAGTCCTCATAAGATTATTCCATTACTTTCTAGGTGCAAGAACTAAAAACAAAATCATCCTGGATCACAGCTGCAGAATCAGAACTTTTAGGGCCGCGAGTCCTCCCCCCAGAGTTCCTGTACATTCTGAAAATATTATCAAGTCCAAAGAGGGCCTCTTGGGGTTGTAATAATATGCCTGGATTTAGATTTAGACTCTGGAAACGCAATAAGTTCCTCTAAAGGTTCTTTGTCTCCAAATAAACTTTGCTGTTATTATGATTTTTGCTATTTTAAATCTGACCAGATCTATGAATTTCAATATGTGTCACTTTAAAAACAAGCACTATTTTTATAAGGTTATTTTTTCAACAACAACAAAAGTGTGCAGAAAATGTACCCATGCATGAATTCACCCTACCTTGTTCTCTCCGGTAGCCATGCCATCGTAGATCTCTTTGAGCTTGCCATAGTGTGGGCGCAGGAATTTGAGGGGCTTGGGTACTGAGGTCATGGAGGTGGTTGAGGAGCGGATTAGTCTGCGCAGCTCTTCCAGTGCAGGACGGTGCAGTGACGTGTTCTTCTCCTGGTAAATTGTAAAATATGTCAGCGTTTATTTTTGCAACTTTACTCAGACATGAAACAGGCGATAATAAAAAAAATGTGATAGCTTTACTTACACTCAATCTCTCCACCATCATTTCCAGATCTTCTTGTAACTGCTTGTCTTCCTCTGACTGTGAAGAGGTGAAAGAAGAATGTAAGTATTACTTATCACAGCCATGAAGGTAAAAGGGTTGATCCGCCACTACAGCCTATTGCCTGAAAAATAGTGTGATGTTGTTATTCCAATTGCGGTGCATCCTAAACTTTCATTGCCAACTACCTGCAAACTCTTGATTCTTCAAAGCATTAAAGTTAATTGTACTTTTTTCATATTTGAGTTAATGCTGTGACCGTAGAACTAACAGAAGTTCCTTACTTTATTGCCAAATAAAATCAGGGTCGATAACAAACTGCAGGTAAAGTTCGCTCAACTTTAAGACAGTACAGAAATGAAAAATAAAAGCACAAATGTTTTTATTTTGAAATGCAAAATGATGGAGTTTCAAACAAGCGAACGAACTGCCTCAGGAGAGGCCACAGCCTTTTTAAGGACTTGTCCCCGCTATCCTCTTGGAGGCGTTTAATAATATCAAGTCAAAAAAACACCAGAACCATTATGGCAACAAATGCTGCACCAATGTGACTTTTCTAACCTGTGCAATATCTCCTGGATGTGAAATACACTTTGAATGTGATAATGTTTAGTATTCATACTTTATCTATTGCTTCTGGAGCAACAATTGTGAGAGCAACATCTTCTTTCAATTTCGTTATATTGTGCAATAACTATTAAGATATTCTAATTAAAAAAATGTGATTATCGCGATTTACTATCGAAATTTGGCGATTAATCGTAATTATAGAATTGAATCGTGGACAACTCTACTATCTACATGAATAAGTGTTGTCTTTAAACTAGACCTAAACTCGGTGAAAACAAGTTTACAATGTTATTTAATTAAATACCTCGGTTAGATCAGGTTGATGCATACTACATTTTCAGGATTTGATTGTTTATGTGACGGCGTTAGCTGCTTTGTCATGTTATCCAGCGTTAACTCAGCTAGCTTCATATGCTAACACTGATGACAGCACACACTGCAGCGGTAACAGCTAGCAAGCTAACGTTAGCTCACCGGCTGGCTAGGCTACACTTAGCTAACTCATGAACTCGTGTTAAGAGTTGTAAAGTCGTAGCACATGACGGTGAGGTTGATCCGTGTCCAGAGTAATAATCCGGTGTGATGGAGTGTTATGAGGTGACTGTGTTGAATGGTGAAGGACTCGGCCTGCTCCCCCGTGCAGTCAAAGCGGCAGTGACTAAGGCAAAATAACACTACATGTAACGCTGGTTAGCACGCAGAAAACATGGGAATAAAACACTCCAACCTACCAGCTCTTGCTCCTCTTTCTTGTCCTTATCTTTCCCAGAGGGCTGCTGCCCCTTCTCCTTCTCTTTCTCCTTCTCATCGGTCTTTTCGGGCAGCTTTTTCTCTTTGTTTTTTGCCTCCTCCATGGCTGCGGCTGTATGAACTATCGGCTAGCAAAACGGAACTGAGGCGCTGAGAGGCAGGACTTCTTCTTCTTCTCTGGTGTGAAATGTGTGTTGTAATTTCTTCACATCGCCCCCACTGGTGGTGATTAGATATGGCGATTTGAGATGGTTCACGTACACATGAGTAGCTTTACGACAGGTGACCGCCCACCTTTTCGGCAGCTCTAGTTCTAGAACTACATTTCCCCATTCAAATCCTCGATTGACATTTTACTAAATTCGTATATCAAGAGATTGGACCCTCGTACGAAAACAACCAGCTACCCAAATCCTCGTGAATATAAGTAAACGTGTAATTCGGCGTCACAACGGCATTGAAAAACGGAGAAAAGGCAAAAGTACCGCGTACATATCTTTTTCCGGAGTCAAGGAACTACACATCCCACAACCCATTGCGAATGATAACGTTTCTTCCTAAATTCAACATTTGTCGTTGTTATAGTGTGTATATTATTAATTCAATTGTTGTTATATATTGTTGTTTGTGGTGTGTAAATATATAAATTACATTCACTGCTGCATAAGAAGTTTATAAGTACATTTCGTGTTATCCTTAGCTCACTAACTAACGTCGGGGAAACGTTTCCATGGTTACAGCGAGCTCCACCAATCAGAGACGTCGCTGTGAAACTTTAAGCTCGTGGGTAGTGTAGTTATTTCGCCCCTATATCGCGAATAAACCACATTGAATTTAAAACGAGGTTGATATCACAAGAACTTGTGTCTTCTACTTGAACATATACCATCGTTTCACACTCAGGTAGCTCGTGGTCAGTCTACCTGTGATGGCTCTGTAGATATTATGAAGTGTTTTCAGTGATAATTTGACTGACACATTTGGGGCCGTAATGTTTTACGGTCTCATAAAATATCAACACATGCTACCAAAATATGTGTCGATTGTAAGACTTTATAAATTCGTTCTGATTGTGGAAATATAGAAAAATATTATATGACAGGAAGGAACTCCCTGCAAATATCAAAGAGATCAGTCGAGTCTGATACCTCCCACATTTTCTACAGACACTTAAAGTAGCAGAAGAAGTTGTCATATGACTATACGAAACTGGATCACATGTTCCCAGTCTGTTTCCTTCTGTAAAACATCATGGCTTTTGAGGCGTGCAGGTTGCCTCTGTGCAAATTCACCTTGTTGTTCTTGTTTTCTCTCTTCGTTTTTGGAAAGACACAGCATAAGGGCTTCGGGAGGTTCAATCAAGAGCAGCACAGCAGCACAGCAGATGTGTTTGGGGAGCAGTGGTTCCTTCAGAAACTGGATCACTTCAATGGTGCAGACAGCAGAGAGTGGAAGCAAGTAAGTCGTTTTTTTGTGAATCTTTATCATCCTGCACAGCATTAAAATTGTGAAAGAAATGACATTTTAACGGTGTTTAGATGTAGTCTAGACTTAGAGAAGTGAATGAATGCTCACAGAAAAAAATTCGATCAGACAAGAGAGTGAAGAAGTACATAAAGTAGATTGTAAAGAAGTCCTCAGAAGTTAAAGTAGAAATAACATGGGTAATAAAATGATTCTATGAGAGATAATAAAACAACATGAAAAAGGGTAAGCAGCTGTGTGTCAGGGTTTGGACTCTTTGTTTAGTATTTTATTATTTCTCTTGATTAGTTTGAAGTGGTATGTTTTTGTTTACATTAGGGTTTTGTGGTTCTGTTCTTCTCGGTTGTGTTGTTTCAGAGGTGTGCAGCGTTCCTTCGACTAAATCATCAGGATCCTGGTGGGATAGTTCAGGGCTTGTGCCTTTTTCTATCCATAGGGTGGGTGGGGGTTCAGATATGTCAGCTGAGGTGGCAGGATGCAGAGGACTCAAGGTTTACAGGGCACATGCAGACCAAGGCACCAAAATTAAACGTTGTGCAGAAATTAAAAGGTGTGCAGTGTTCCTGAGCACTGCGGTTTTTCACACCGCTGCAGATCATTTGGCTTCATCTACGTCTGCTCTTAAACTCCTTCTCCTCATCTCCTCGCTCTGCTTTGTCCCAGCGCTCCTGAACGCCCTCAGTCTCGCTGCCATTGCTACACAAACTTCAAGCAGCTAAACCGACTCCTAAAAATCCTTTAGATTATGTGATGGGTTATGAATCTGCCCAATCAAAATACATTCTTTAAAAGTGCTCACATTGTTATTCTTAAGATGTGTTTGGGCCTTGTTGCCTTTTATTAGAGAGACAGAAACGCTAGGAGGAGAGAGAGCGAGGGGCGACCTGCAGCAGAGGGCCGAGGTCGGACCCGAACCGACAGCCGCTGCACATTGGGTGTGCAACACAACCACTAGGCCATCCGGCGCCCCTCACATTTCAATTTCAAGAGCCAACAGCCTCACTAACAATCCTACACAAACTTCAAGTCGGCGTTCAGAGACCCAGTCACAGCAGAACAGAGACTGTCAACCATCAGAGCTAGAACCTTTTATCCTCTCTCTCCGAGTTTCGCTTTTTGGACCAGGACTTTTAGCTAAATCATCCCACTGTGGAGGTTAATTGCATGTATGATAGCTAGAAAGGTTATTGCATATTTAACAGATTTTGATTGAACAGTTATTCCAAAGTTGTTTTCCTTTGGTGCAGTATTTCTAGCCGTTGAATAAGTTAATGTTTATCCAATTATAGAGGGGTAGATGATTTAGTCCTGGTGTCTGAGAGGGGAGGGATTATGGCGTGAGATGGCCACAGGCAGGAGGTGCCCTGTTGTCGTTGTAATAAAAACTAGGTTAGATGAGATTTTGGCAATACTGCAAAGACACATACAGCTCAATGCAACCTGACGTAGCATAAAAACAAACACAACACACAAGCCTGCAACATTAAATACAACTCAAGAAGATCCTAAAGTGTTCAGTCTTTGTCTTTGTCTTCTCTGTCTGACCTGCTGGCTTTCGTCTCCTTGGCTCCTCCTTTGAACTTTAACCCTGGAATGCCCATTCCTTTAGGATTGTCCACCTTTAATAACTTACACTGTGCTCCCCCCTGCAGAGGTACTTTGTAAATGAAGCCTTCTACAAGCCCGGTGGTCCGGTGTTCCTGATGATTGGAGGAGAAGGGCCAGCCAACCCAGCCTGGATGCAGAGCGGCACCTGGCTCACCTATGCCGAGAAACTGGGAGCGCTGTGCTTGATGCTGGAACATCGCTTCTATGGAAAGAGCCACCCAACAGCGTATGTGTGACTTCCCTGTTCAATGCCTGACCCTGTTTGTTTAAACTACAAGGCTTAGGTTTATTTGGGTGATAATAAAAAGGAAGCATCACTTCTGCTTTGTGACCTGTTCCAAAGAGCAGCAATAACATCACACTGAAAATGTGGCCAGTTTGAGAGATCTCAGCGGCTCTGGTTGCACAATACTGTGGGATCAACAAAAGGACATGACCCTAACTTCATGTGTTTTGGTGTGTAAAGCAGCTGAGGCACCACTAGATGGCAGCACTAACCACGGCTCTTGTGCTGCAAACTTGTTCAGACGCTCACCTCAAAATTCCTTCTTCTCTGTCTTTAGTGACCTCAGCAACGACAATCTGCGCTTCCTCAGCAGCCGCCAGGCGTTGGCTGACCTGGCACACTTCCGCACCGTGATGGCAGAGGACCGAGGGTTGACCAACAGCAAGTGGGTGGCATTCGGCGGGTCGTACCCCGGGTCTCTCGCTGCTTGGTTCAGGCTGAAGTTTCCTCACCTGGTCCACGCCTCCGTGGCCACAAGTGCACCTCTTCACGCTACTGTGAACTTCCCAGGTATGAAGAGTCACCAGCCCATCCGAGAGACAATCAGACGATTTAGCGGATCATTTTTAGGCTTTTTATGCCTTTTTATTACTGAATTGCTCTAAATTGAAATTCCACATGAATGTCTCGTTTTGTTCAAGAAGTCAGAGCCCAAGACGGGTTAGAGATGAGGAGGAGTTCTCTGTCTGTGTCTGTGCTGTGATTGGCTGTTCCTATTGTTTGCTTCTGGAAGGCTTCAGGAGGTCAGAGGAGCTTTGACCCTGGACCCAAACGCTCATGCTCTCTTAAAGACATTTTTCGAGGAAAATATCCGCGACAAGATCCCCAGATGATAGTACACATGGATAACTGAGGTCTGATATCTTTCTTCTCCAGTCCGAGGCAACGCAAGGTCATTATTTCCCCCCAAACATCACAGCAGTTAGTCAGCAGTAGGAGGTTACCTTTCAATACCCCGAGATTTATAAATGTGGAGCATCTCGTCTGAGAGCCCGTTTTAGAGCTTCATAAACTGTGACGTCCGCTCTGGTAGTGACTCATCGTTTTCCTTTCAACTTCCCAGAAACATCTTTAAACAAATCATCCTCCCAGCACTCGGCTGGAACTGGGATCAAGTGTTATTTTGAGGGTGAATTGGTGCATTTTTCATTTGGCCTGAAAATGTCCCCGGCGTGTGTTTCACCAAGTTTTTGTGTCTTGCTGTGTGTTTTTTTTTTTTTAATAGCAGCACAAGTTTAAGTATCCTCTTGTCCCTCTTTCTGTCTTCACGTTTCGCTAGAATACTTGGAGGTTGTGTGGCGTTCGCTGGCCTCAGAGAACGCAGAGTGCCCCCTGCTGGTGAAAAAAGCTTCAGATACCCTTTTTGAGCGCCTGAAGGACCCGAAGACCTATGACAACATCACCAAGGACTTCAGGTACAGTGTTTTAATTCTCTGTTGTCCGTACTTTGGCTATCCTGTAATTTACACCAAAAAAGAAATGGTCTCGAATAATGACATTCACCCTACATAAAGCAATATGTAACTCTAACACCTAGTGTTTGAAATGGGTACTGCAGTCTAAATTCTAAGCATTGTAGAGAGCTGTCTCCCCCCCCCCCCCCCTCCTCTCTAGAGTCGATGCTCATGCAGGTCACCATGTGGTGGACACTGAAGCTTCAGTGTTTATCCAGCTCTGCATCGGTCTGTAAACCTTTCTGTGTTCTAACCTCTCTCCATTTTTCAAAAGCATCTCCAATATTGATCCTAGTTTGAGCACGTTTCTGCTCGTGGAGCTTATTAGAAACATGCAGAGGCTTTTTAGGTCGGGTACAATCACTTCTATCTGAACCACTTCTCTTGCCCGCTTCCATCACTACAACACCTGTTGGTTTGACCTGATAACTGCTCTCATATCTGACAAACCGAGGGGCGTCCAAACGGCCGTGTGGGGGTGCCTCAAAACCGCCTACCTTCTCTGGTCCAAACAAATCCAGAGCCTTCAGGACCAGAATGAGCAGTGCTGCAGACTTGCTGGTATAGCTTGGCGTACTATAAAGACTCTGCTTCTTTCAGCCTGTGACATCAGTCCTTTTTTTTATCGTTTTTGGTTTTTGGCATTACGTCATGCTACGTCTGCAGACATTTAGGCTGACCCTGGTGATGTTTTATATTCCCATATTTCCGGTTGTTATGGTGAAGCTAAGCTCATTCATTGTCATGTTGTTTATAATTTTGTGGTTAGTCTCACTGAAGTAACACAGTCATGGAGAAACGCTGCAGCCCTGCCTATGTGTCCGCTCTGTGCTGACCACACTGCAAGTATTTAATTTGAGCTTCTTTCAGATCATGCAGACATGTCCTCATGCAGGAACAAACACACACAAAAGGCGTTCCCTGCTTCCAAACCACAACGCCTCAGCGGATACGCTACTTAAGTCACAATTTCATCAAGAATGACGTATCGTTCCCTGAAACACAAACTGGGCTGAATATACAGTCGTCTCTATTTTAGCAGATCACAAAATCAGAATGCTTCCTAAACTTACCAAAGATGTGAAGGATGCTGAAGGAAACTCTGTACCACTCTGACTCTGCACCTCATTACTGTCAGAAAATCCCAATCAGCAAAAGTGAATTAGCCTAAATCATTTAATGTAAGAACTTAAGAGGACAAAGCTACAGCTATCGTTTCTGTGAGTCTGTACTCAGGCACACCCTGATGCTGAACACTAACAAGGTCACTTATTGCTTATTATTACAGTTTTAATGTTAGCAGCACTAGAGGCCAAGACAACTTTCCCCAAGGTGCAATAATGTGTATCTCAACACATCGCATCGCTTTTTAATTTCATTGCATCCAATCCGATCATAGGATATCGTAAAGTGTCGATGGAAAACATCCCATCCCAGATGATTCTCTCCTATCTTTCTCCCTCTGGACATTGAAGTCGGTCGATTCAAAAATATTCCAGAAGAAAACGGACTTTGTGAGATGTGTGAGTTGGACGAAGTGGAAACTGAGTCCCATTCACAAATTATAACGACTTAGGGTCCAGTCCTTTTTTCATGAATTTCAAGAGCTTGGAAAAGAAAACGCGATATTCTGTTTAATTTGGTTTGTCTTGCTTTTTCCTTTCTTTTTTTGTTTAGTGACAATGAATAGACCTAAGCTGCAGTCTGACCCTGGAAGGTTTTAATTCATGGTGTCATTTACACTCATGCAGGCTGGGCAGATAAATGTATGAATGACACATTAATCAAACTTTCCTATCGTAGAGTATCTTAAGAAAGGGGTGGTTTCCTTCTATCAGTAGTGGACCTGACCGGTCTTGATATAAAATCCAAGGTCCACACCGAGAAAAGACCCAGTAGAATTGCTTTCGACTCCGAGACGAGACCTTCAAAAAGAGATCTCGAGACCAAGACCAGTCTGGAGCACTAGAACAGTCTGTGGTAGAGTGTCACGTTGCATCCTATTGCATCATCACATCCTGTTTAGCAGTAGTTTGTACAACTTCTTATTTCACATTTTCTTCACATGTTTACATTTATAAATGAGCAGCGGAACTAGACACTACCCTGTTCAGTACGTGTTTCAAAAGCCCCCTCTCCTGGTCTGGACATGAGGACGCTTGTACCAGTTTTTGTGCAGACTAATCTCACGGCAGTCTGTCCAAAGCATTAGACAAACCGACACGGTCGTCCTGCCACTCTGTACTTTGAAGTTGAACTGTTCATGGAGAGAAAAGTTTTTAAAGACAAGATCCCACAGTTCATCAATGTCCATGTCTCTAATATTTACTTTGGGGGAAACGTCCTAAGGTTTTTGGAGAAAATGTGACAAGATGCATCTTACTCCACATGTCCTCTTCTATCTCCCTAACCCCTCCCTTGTCTCCCTGCCTACTCCTTTCCTCTCCCCTTTCCTCCTTCCTTCCTTCCTTCTTTGCTTCTCCCCCTCCAGCCTGTGCTCAAAGCTGCAGATCCAGACAGAGAGGGACTCAGCCTACCTCCTGGAAACGCTGGCGGGCAACTTCATGGATGTTGTCCAGTACAATGAAGACAACAGGGCGTTCGAGGTGAGGGAGAGAGGAAGCATGGCAAACAAGTACAACATAATGGTTCAAAGGTCGCTGACAAACAATCTCTTAAGACCCAACTTTAATACTTTCATATTCTAACATGCCCAGGAATCATCAACAGTTCATACTCGTGTTTGTCATAAGTGTAGCGATCTCTCGGGTCAGAACGGGAGATTTATTTTCCATCTGATACACAAACATCACATGAGACAGATAAAGGAGGGTTTGTGTTGATCTTGTGGAGGCCACAGGTTGACCTATAGTGTCGAGTCTTGGTCGAGTGAAACGCAGGTATGAAGTGCTGGAAGGTTACAGGAAGTCTACAGAAACTTTATACACCAGCTTTGTTAAACAGCAAGAGGCCCAGAGATGCACGTCTGGAAGAGGGTCCACTGTGGCTGCTGGCTTTCATACTTTGTCCGCATCTCTATATGAGAAGTGGAACCCCTTCATGGAAGCCAAAGTGAAGCTTCTGTGTGACTTACTGTTTACAGTTAAACTGAGACTCACCAGAAACAGATGAGCAGACGCTACTCCAAGATGCCGCTTTAGCTGTCAAGAAACTGAAGAGCACAGAAAACGAAGCTGAAGCTGGAAGTCGTCCATTACTAACTGCTAACAAGACGGCCATCATTCCCAGAGCCATAAACCGCGCTGAATGGTTCAGAAATGGACACTTTATAAGATTTCACAAGAGCTTTAGTGACATCCCTTGAGGTGACTTAAAACGTAAATGTTGTATGCAACAACACCTGTAGGAAGACTTTGTTATGTTCTTCTTTCTATTTATTATGGAAACTCTTGTTTGGACGGACAAAAGGGTTGTTGGTGGTCCTATAACTGATAGACAGTTCGTCCTGTTGTGTGCTTAGTTTAAAGGAGGAGTCAGTAGGAATGTTTGTAAACATTCAAACTGGGCCCCTCCTCCTGGTCTCATCGCCCCCAGAAGCCCCGCCCCCTGCAGGACGTAATGTGTACGTTTACTACTTGTATCTACACTGCAAGCTAACACACGCTAGCACAAGTTAACCGTCAGTGTCCAACAGGAAGTAGACCAACTCCACGTCCACGGGTAAAAGACAACACAAGGTTCACCCTCGTTTTAGAACCAGCTTTATCCGCTTGGTGTTTCTCCTCACTGTGATTGTATTTTCTCTTCTTTGCTGCTACATCCACGTCCGTCATATTCACCGGTTTGAATCTCGTCCAATCACTGAATTGTATCCACTCCTAAACTCACCTGCTGCGCTGTCATTGGCTGGAAGAAACACACCAGCTCCCCCAGAAATGTCCCGAATCAACCAGAACAAAGCAGAACAGTAAAATCCAGTCAGAGGACAGAGTCTCTGCAGACACAGTCACCACCACACATGTATGGAGGCCCAGAAGGGACGATAGAGCAGCTTCACTTTAGGAGAAGTCTGTATTTTATTTTGAAGGAAGAAGCTGCTGACTCCATCTTTAATGTCTTTAATGCACATGTGTTAAATGTGTTGTAACTTTAATCCAAGACCTTTCTGGAGACAGTGAACACAACCTCTTATCTTGAAAGTATCATACAGAAACTCAAAGTTTAAAGAAATCTCTGTTCTGCAATAAATTACATCAAGCTGGAATTTTGACCAAGTTCCAATGGTGGTGAGATGTAATCGCCCCACGCTTTCTGTTCCTTTTTTAGTTATTTTCCGTATCAGTCCTTTATTTTATAACCAGCCTTTCCGTTATTCCCCTCCCCTTTTTCACCCCATCCCCTCTCGGTCTCCCTGCTGCCTTGAGGAGACGTGAGTCCGGTTACCAATAAGCTGATGTGAAAGAACAACAAAAGACTCTGTGGTCTCTCTGGTTTCCTGTCGCCCCAAGCTAAAGAGACGCTTATAAAAGATCCGAGAGGAGCGCTGGGCAGCAGCGTTTACAGAAGCCAGCAGACAAACATAGCAAACAGCTGCCTCTGCGACACAAAAGGCAGCGCAGAGAGCAAACTACGAGGTTTTAGGTACCACTGAGGAATTTAGGTACGAACCAGAGCTGTGGTGAAACTCGATCTGAAGAGTCAGAGCGGTGGCTTCACAGTTGAGGGGTTATCAATGGGTGCTTTATAAAATAGGGAAGGACATTATGTAACACCACTGCTTGAAGATAAAGCACCAACAGTTCTGCAGTTCGCTTAGAAGATGAAAATGTGTTATGAGAGTAGTCATGGCTCATTTAGAGAGACAACTCTTTCATTTTGTAACAAAGAACAACCTGTAACTGCTGCAAATGTTGACTGTTTATACCCGACCGGGCACCACCACCATGTTGGACTGATGCAACCGAGGGGCTAAAGTGCAGGATGAGTTTGTAAACGTGCTCTAGTCACTTCCTGTCAGCACTTGTGCTCTGGTTACTTCCTGTCAGCACCTGTGCTCTGCATCTAGTCACTTCCTGTCTGCACTTGTTCTCTGGTCACTTCCTGTCAGCATCTGTGCTCTGCCTCTGGTCATTTCCTTTCAGCACATGTCCATTCACTTCTGCATTGGTTTAGTTTTTCAGACCCAGAAGCTAAGTCCACTCCTCAGACACAAACAATACTCCAAAGTAAACTTTCACTCACAGAGTAGGCTTCCACAAACTGACGTCCATCCTTTCACACGGATGAATTCAGAGAATGATAAAGAACGCATGTGTATTTCCTTTTCCTTTTTGAAACGTGTGTCAATTCAGGGCGTGGTGGGTACCAACGTCACCATCAAGGTGCTCTGTGGCGTGATGGGTGACACTTCACTGGGGGACCCTTACGCCCGCTATGCTGCTGTGTCCCGCCTCATGATGGACACCTTCTCAATTAAATGCCTGGATGCCAGCTTCGACAACTACCTCAGAGACATGACGAACACATCCTGGGAGGGGGCGGCTGCAGGGGGAGGTAGGTCTGATGATATTTTTAAAAGAAGAATGTGCAACATGTGACATGAATATATCAGAAATCCAGTCTCTCCTGTGTAAATGTGTCTCTGAGTCATGACTGTCTACAATGAGTGAGAAGCTCGAGTCCCGCTGGCTGTGTTGTTGTCAGAGCCGTGTTTACATGGACGGGACGGCCGGCTCCTCCCCTTGAGTATAAAAGCTGTTTTAGTCAAGGACTAGAGAGAAGAAGAACATACTCACTGATTATTTGGATGTTAGTAAAAGTTTTTAGATCACGGTCATTCTGTGTCAGTTTACATGCAATGTGAAGCTACGAGCTAACTACAGAGCGCTAACATTAGCATGCTAACACAACAATGCAGGACACAGGTGATAGCAGCTCAAGCCGAGGACAGTTTTGTCCACTGCTTGCGCTTGACTCCTGGGAGTGGAGGGGAATTGGAGGTGTGTCTCTGGAAGAGAGTGGAGGCTTCAGTATGGAGGAGGTGTGGCCAAACAGCGGTTTATTGTTTCATGCTAGAGCTTAAGGGCGACATCTACTGGATCAAAAAGTCGCACATTCTCCCTTTTTAAAGGTTAACATGTTGAATCTGTTTAGAAATGTCACCTTTACGAAATCATGAATGTTGAACAGCTTTTTTCATGAACCTTGTTTGTTTTCCAGTCCACTTTGTCGGCAGGTTCTTGTGTTTTTTCTTTATTTGGACTAAAATGTGTATAGTGATGTCGTTCAAAATGTTCCAGTGTTGTCCAACGATGATCCAGGAGCAAAACGCTCAAGAAGGAACACAAGAGTAACCTCAGGAGACAAAACTTAAACACAGCTACAAAAAGATATGTGAGCGGTGAGATGGGATGTGGTCACTATTTTTATATGGCAACCCCTTTTTGGATGTTTTGTGACCAGATTTTGATAGAAAGATTAACCAACGTTGGCTCGGGGTTTGGTGGAGTTCTGGCAAAGTCGGTAAACCAAACCAAAGTAACACTTTCTTATTGTTTGGGTGCAGTTAAAATCAGCATTTATGTTTTATCAGCCTTTGAAGAAACCATGATGTGTTTATTTTTAAAATGTCAATGAGAACAGTCGACTATTCTAAGACTGGATGTGCTAATTTTAGTTTAACTGTGTTTTTCTCTTCTCGCCGTGTTTAGCCACAGCTTTGGGGTTCTGTGAATGCCGTGTTGTTACCTTTGTCCCAGGCTGTGGTTCCAGTTCCCAGCTTTGGTTTCAGGAGTGGGAGTGCTGGAGGGAGAAAAAACTGGAACAGGAAGTGGTCTCTTTAAAAAACCACTGGGATGTGTCTGCAGAAACTCCCCCTCCCCCCCCCCCCCCCGAGTCATGTTGGTTTCAGTTGCACTCTCTCTCTCCGTTAATTGCTGCTGAACTAATGACAGTGAATACTTTATCTAGAGGAGAGCTTTTTTCATCTATTCGTTAGCCCTCTTTGCTGTGTGTGCTGTGATTTTTACACACCAGCTAAATATGTGGCCACTGGTAAAAATGTTGTGTGTTTGTGTTTGTGTGTTGCCAGGGCGACAGTGGGTCTATCAGACCTGCACTGAATTTGGATTCTACCAGAGCACCGATTCCCCAAACCAGCCATTCTCCGGCTTCCCTCTCGTGTGAGCATCCTAATCGTTGCAACCCTGCACAATGAACACACAGTTACTCACTAATATGATCATGAAAACATGGGAGAAGTCCACCTGTACTACTCTTACTTCATATATCCTGTTTGTGGAGGCCCTGCGTTTTAAATGTGCGTTCTCTCGTCTAGATTTCACGTTCAGCAGTGCGCAGACTTCTACAACGTCAGTGCTGAGCAGGTGGCCGAGGCCGTAGCCCAGACCAACGAGTATTACGGCAGCTACGGCATCTCCTCCTCCAGAATAGTGTTTCCCAACGGGTCCATTGACCCATGGCACGCCTTGGGAATCACCCAGGGCACCAATCCTGACCTCCCAGCTGTTTTCATCAAAGGTGAGAATGTGTTAAAGGTGACATATCCTCCTCCGCTTCGCCCATGTTTAAATAAGTCTCAGAGCTCCTCAAAACATGTGTGAAGTTTCTTGTTCTAAATCCACTCTGATCCTGTATTTGATCAAGTCTATAAACCCCTCTATTTCAGCCCTGCTCAGAACAGGCTGTTTCTGTGTCTGTACCTTTAAATGTAAATGAGCTGTGTCTGACCACGCCCCCTCTCTGGAAGGGCTCGGGTGGCTCGGGCTTTCTTGCTCCATGTCCTATTGTTTACAGTGAGAATGCAGACTCAGAGGGCAGAACAAACACCTAGCTGTGGGAGTGTCACCCACCTGGGGGAGGGGCTACTGCCCTTTGTGATGTCATGAAGGGAAAATCTCCAAACGGCCTGTTTGAGCACACATTTTCTGAAAAGTGGAGCAGGAAAAAGACTGAGAGGATGGACTGTTCTCATCATTGGGGGGTTTGTTGACAGACTAGAGAAACATATTAGTGTTAGAGAAAGATGGTAGTAATAATGATAATATGTGACCTTTAAAGGAAATTGTTGCAGAAGACGATGAAGGGAGACTTGGTGTGGTTATGTTGTGACGTCTTCTGGAAATAACATTTTAAAATGAGCTGTATTTATCAGTCCATGCCTCCACTAACATCTCTGCTTCTGTGTAACGTGCTGGCTGCAGTTAGAAGCTGTGACGTAGATGGAAGTGAACTCAGTGTTTTACGTGTTCTTGCTTTACTGCAGCTCTAGCCAGAGCGTTCTGGGTCTGCCTCTCCTTTACAGCCTCAACTGAGTCCTTAATGAGTGTTTCCAGGTCTAACATCTGTTCAGTAACCTTTAATACTAGATTTCCTGACATTACTGAATCTAAGCAGCAGCCTTAGAATAGAACAATGGCGTACTTGTTCAGCTCTGAGTTTATTGGTGTATAATTGTCCTTGTAACTCAGAGAATCTGTTTTATTGTTGTTATTTGTTTTCTTCATATTGTGTCTCTCCTCCAGGAACAGCCCACTGTGCCAACATGTACCCGGCCAGAGCAGAGGATCTCCCCCAGCTAACTCTTGCCCGTGATCACGTCTTCTTGCTCCTGCAGCAGTGGTTGAAGAAGTGACTGACAAACGAACAGGCCAATCAGAAGCGTTTCAACGCAGACTAATTGCTTTTTTTGTCCCGATCATTGACCACCACGTTATGACTTCTTAAAAAGGCACTTTACAAGAGTATCAGCAGGTACAAAGTTCAGGTATTTAAAATGAAAGAGCCCATTTTACACGAATGAATAAAGTTCTTTTTTTATGATTATTGGAGTGTTTCTGTCTTTATTTTCAGTTTCACTCTGAGATCTTAGATTGTAAAAGTGAATGCATAACAGAATCACTTTTTGTTGACTTACCAGGAGGGGTGTGCAAGAAACTAGAGCCCTCTTCAGACTGCCGATCCAAGCCATGATATTTACGCCCCTGATATGAATCATTTTAACAATTTGACTGAAGATCAAACTTGAAACAAACACAACATACTCGTGCCATAATGATAGGAAAAGCGCTCAGTGAAGACATCCCTTGTCCTAATTATGCCTGAATGATAAGTAGCATAATCTACCCTATGGCCCTTAGTTGCCACAGCAACCAAACCAGCATCTCCAGCTTCAACAGAACCAGGCTGTGTTGATACACCAATACTATCTACCCTACCACATGGCCCCTTCTGGCCCCCACAACTCAAACCGTGTTGGCTGATGGACAGAAAGAGCTAGGACATCATCTGGAGATGTCAAGTGGTATACTCCCTTCATCTGTGTTTTGTCACCGATTAGTCCCACAACACCTCGGGAAGGCCGGACAGACCACTTTCTTGTGTGACAATAAATGAAAACTTCCCCTATTTGCTTTTACAAAATGCCATTATCTGCCCCAACCGTGACACCTTGTTCGACCAAATCTTAAGCGAACATATTGCATGTTGAGTAACTCCGGCTTTTGAAATGTCAGGAAGTTATCAGTCAGTTCATCGACAGCATGAATGCACACGCTACAGTCATGCTGAAACAGGCAGATATGAAACAAAGACAAATAACATTTCAACAGAGAATATGCCCAGAAATGGTCTCCAGTCCGACTCGCTGAGTACAAGCTTAGTCTTGTTTTGTGATAAGGATGCTACCTGGGTGCCCAGCAGGAGCATGGTGGTACCTGCAGCAGCACACGCTAAGAGCTCTCTTAATTAGCCTACATGTTGCTGTCGTGAAGTGCAGACATGCTGTTTAAAGGCAGCCTATGCAACGGGGGGAAAAGAAGCGGCCTCTTGAGTCATGAGTAAACGACTCATTACCTCCTCCAAACACAGACACAGTGACCCCTCTTTGCATACCAGTGTTGCTGGACAACATGCTTATAAGACCCCCACTCTAAACACAAACCACACGCCCATAAATACTGTGGACCAGGACCCTGCTTTGAATCCAGCTCCGCTCTGAGTGTCCTGAGCTGTGGTACTTAGCTGTCAAAGCCTCCGTCTGTGTATTCAGCGAGAGGCTGAGTGAGTCTAATCCATGGAAGCTGAGGCTACATGTAAAAAATATGTTATACGGCCATCCTTTGATAAGCTAAACATTTACAGAGGGTGGTCATTACTGCCTGTACACTCCTGTAATTTAACCCCCCTGCACCTACTAATCCTCTCTTTTGGCTGCAGCAGGGATGTAATAGAGCTTCAGTCTGATTCTAAGTGTGTGTGTGTGTATCAGCTCACAGGATAGAAAGGTGGTCTTTTATGAAAAGGTGTCTGTGATGGGCGAGTGGGGCCATTAATGACCTTTATGGTGTTAAACTATTTACCCGTAAAGGGTCATTGTCATTGTTATTATAACTGACATCGAATGAACAAAGTGAGCATTTTAAAATGTGTAAATGTAAAATTCTACATCAGTCACTTCCTGTTGTCAACCCCTTTTGGAGTTTTTATTTGTGTCACAGCCCCCCTTGTAGGGACTTGGCTTGGGAACTGGAGGGTGGCAAGATTAAGTCTCGGTGCAGACCAAGTTTGGAAGTTGGTCTGGTTGCTGGAGAGGTGCCAGTTCACTTCCTAAGCACTGCCAAGGGGCCCTTGAGCAAGGCACTGAACCCCCACCAGTTCATGAGCGCTGGCTGTGTGCAGCCCCCTCACTCTCACGTCTCTACATTAGTGCATGTCCACGGGATCCTGTTTGTGCATTAGTGTGTATTTCAGACTGTGTGTGTGCAGCATGTTTCCCCTTGATTGATAAAGTGCATCTTCTTGTTCCTCGAGTTATATTTTGAAAAGTTTGCCGGAAATGAGGCTTCGGTCAGTGTGCGATTGACTCGGAGATAGTCGCTTCACGCTTCGCTGTTTTTGGGTGAAGGCGGAGCTCAGTCTGATAAAGTCCTCTTGAAACAACAGTAGAGTCAGTAGAAGTTCTTCTCACCTTCTCTGGATTACTGACTTCTTCACCTGCGTTACGGACTTACCTTCGTTAGAGGATCAACTCTCACCTGCGGAGGAACGTCACCGCGTGATAGGTAAGAACTGTTTCTTTTTATTGCAGTTGGCTCATTAAATTTAGCAGCCTAAGGCAAAGAGGTAAACATGATGAAGTTAAAGCCTAATGTCGTTTTTTATATCACCGTGTTTTCTGTTTTCTTGTGAGGGGTGTTGCTCCTCTTTAAATAAACTGTGTATGAAGTCTGCACAGCATGTCCGTCAGGTGTGTTTTATTTGATGATCAGTGAACGCACCAAAGTCACCTCAGTATTTGACTGAAGTTTGGACACTTGCAGACTGAAAAACGCCTCACATCAAGTGTTGAGCTTTAATTGTTTCTGTGAGGTGCAGTCTGAATGAAGCTGTGCATGAATCATGAGAGACATTTAACAAACACGCATTTCAAACTACAAAAAAACTCATTGGATGAGCTTCAAAGTATATGCATACATAAGAAAAACAATGTCTGCTTCTGATTTCTTTGACCTTTAACAAGATGAGGCCAAATGAGAGGGTTCTAACTTTATTTAAAAACCATGTCCTGCCATTCTCCTTAAGGTGCTCTGAGGTCATAACCTAAAATAAGCAGATTTTGTCATTGGGTTTGGTTTTGCCATTTAACAAACTGCAGATCCATGGGGGCATGAAGTTTGTGTGCACACTATTACACAAGAGAATGGCAACATGTATATTTTCTTAGATTAATATGGACTCAAGAGAAGATGTCCAAAATCACAATCACGAGTACTTAATAATAGCATGATAACCCTTGCACATTGTCTAACTCGCAGAAGTACATGGACACACTGTCTGCAAGAGTTTGCTTGCCAATTTTTATTGGAATATTGTTCACTGACATGTTAAGAAAACCACCTGCAGCCTGTTTCAACACAGCCAGTACGCCTCATTTAACTTAAGTCCCGCCTCTGATAAGGTAAAAAGCCAATCATAGTTTGAAATTCTGGGGTGGCCAACCAGATACCAAGGGATGTCCATGCTACCCCTCGGGACACACCCCTGGTCCAGAATGCTATTAAAAGAAGTGCCCGGTTTCACTCAGTATGATGTTTGACAGTCTGAGTAAGAATGAGGACCTTCTCAAGGTCCAAGAGAATGGTTACAGATGATAAGCATTGCAGTGATTAAATGTGTTCCAACCAAGCAGCAACCTCCTGTGTTGAAAAAATGAAGCCAACGCAGAAGTGTAAAAATCCTGCAGTTCCTCGAGTGTCCACTAGAGGCTGGGAAGCACAGGAAGTCACATACACACCCATTCTAAAAAGCCTGTTTTTACAGCAGAGATTAACATGTTTACAGCCTGGTTCAAAAAATCAAACAGGTCTGATTAGCTAATATCTCGATCGACACACACTGTACGGGGGGGGGGGAATGTTTTGATGACTCATCAGTTTTGATTTGATGAAGGATAAGCGTTATTCACAATAAGCCGTGTAGCTGACATGATTGACAGGTGGGTGCAGTGTAACAGTTTGTCAGGAGGTTTAAAACCCTCCTCAGCTCCAGCTCTCAGTCTGTTGTTAGGTTGACTGAAAGTTAGACTGAGACAGCATTTCCAGCATGGAGACCGCCATCGATGGGACTCCAGCACCCCCTGCTGGGACAGATGGGTGATGTCACTCAGGCTTCAAACATTCATATTAACAGTGTATGGTTCCAACATGTAAACACCTGTTGTTGTTTTTTTTACATGAAGAAAATCTGTCAGTCACCATGTCGAGTGTCATAACAAAAAAGGAAGAAACCCATCCAAGCGTCATTTGCATTGTTGACCGACAACTGTGATATTCTTTGTATGCATGCTACCTCATCTTCACTGAACATGTTGGACTCAAGGTACCGTAATGCATTGCGGTCTGTCTCTGGTTTGGGTTTTCATACATCATTGTGTCTTGTATGAGAGAGTAGGTTTGTGTTCCTTGTCCAACTGAAGGATGGAGTACTGGTACATTTTTATTTTGTTTAATGTTCTCTGCTGATTCACTGAAGCTGTCAGCAGCTTGAGCTTCGATCTCAAGGACTCATCATGTTTTTCACTCCTCAAACTCGCTCTGTCTTTGGTGAACAAGCTGTTAGTGTGTTTGCTCCATCGTCTTGCTCTGAGCTGCAGAGTCACCTTAAGCTAGAACATTTAGTCGGCTTGGAAGATTTAAAAAGCAGGATAGTGGATCATTTCACCGCTGTATGAACATGTTTCTCTACTGAACGCTTCTGATTGGTTGACTGATTACCGATAACCAGTGTGTTTTCTACAGAGATGCTTCAGGCTGCCTTGGTCCTGAAGAAATCCCTCTAATGATCTGTTCTCTGTTTTCTGGCTAGGTGCTGTAAAGGTTAAAGATGAAGCACCTCCTATTGCTGCTCCTTTTTTCACTGCTAAGCTTGTACGGACACAACGGTGCGCTGTCCCAGGCTCCCACCTATGGTGAACGGGGCTCTGATCTTGGCATACAGGTGTTTCAGCATGTAGTACGCTCCAAGCCTCTGGAAAACGTGGTTCTTTCACCTCACGGAGTAGCTTCTATCCTCGGGATGTTGCTACCAGGAGCCCATGGAGAGACCCGGAAGCAGATCCTCATTGCGCTCCGCTACAAGAAAAATGGTAAGGAGTCTTTGTGGTTGTAGAAGCTCAGACACAAGCTTATGTGTTGATTTTCTGAAAAAGATTAAAGTAGCAATGATATCCATCCTACTGCTATTGATGGTTAGAAGATGACGGCCAGGATGCCGAACTTCATGCTTCATAACAAAAGTCCACAAACCAATGTGTGGTATAACCCTGACCATGTTCACTGCTATACACAGACTATGGAAATAATGGTAATTTGACGCGCTGCACAGGTCCATACAGGATGCTGAAGAAGCTGCACAAGGCTCTGTCTGCTAAGTCCAACCAGGATGCTGTGCTGATAGCCAACGCCATGTTCACCAAGGAGGGCTTCCCCATGGAGGGGCCTTTTGTAGCCACCAACAAAGACAACTTCCAGTGTGAGAGCAGGAGCATGGACTTCAGCAACGCCGACAGGGCAGCAGAAGAGATCAATACATGGGTCAACAACAAGACCAAAGGTAGGAGGCATGGATGAGCTGTTTAAAAGATGCCCGCACAGCCCGTCATGTATCTAAGTATGTGCACGACTTAAGTTTGGAAAAGAGAGAATAGAAACTAACAGATACTTTATCACCTTTTGCGAGAGAGCTACCACATGACGACAAATCATGACAGACTTACCGTGCTTGTAGTGTGGAGAGTAACATGACGACCAACTGAGCACGCCACACATTAACAGATTAATTCACCAACCACCAGAGTCTCGCACGCGGTTGAGGAGACAAACATGATGGTCGTGCTAAATGTGGCTAGCTGTTAGCTACCTGGTACATCCATCCAACTCCATTTCTTGTCGGTTGGATTGTTTTGTTTGTTTTACAGGACCTGACGTCCATTTAACTTAGTGCTTTCACAATTGCAGTCGTCGCCATGGTTACGTTTGTTGTGCTTCCTGCTTCAGTCAGCTTGCTTCCCGATTGGCTAGTGCGTGCTCGGACTTCCTGTGTTTTCTCATCTAATAGTTAGTATCTACGATTTGAAATCGGGCCTTCCCTCGATCGTCCTCGAGTAGATCAGAGAGGTTAAAATCACTCTTCACACCCCTCACACCTCAGGAGAATCTGTTAGATCATCTTTGGGACCATCAGATAACGGGGTCTTGCTGACTTTGGTCAGAAGGGGGAAATTGCCCCGATTATCTTGTAGTGTGTTTCCTGTTAGATGGTGAGAGTTGTGTTGAGCGTTTTGGCCTTGCCGTACTCTAACCTCAAAATAAAGTTTATTTTAAGCTACGACTATTCTTACTATTGCATGTTCTCAGTATAGAGACTTGATTTGTGCCATGGGAACATTTCTGGCATGCAGATCGGTAAACCATGAGGAGATGCCTCATATTTTCATCAGCACCTCTCTAATACTCTTGTGCTGCATATTTATCCAGGTCACATCCCCAGCCTGATCAAAGCAGACATGCTGGACTCGGTTCTGACTCGTCTGGTTGCTGTCAACTCGATCTACTTCAAAGGCTTGTGGAAGTCCCGCTTCCAGCCCGAGAACACCAAGATGAGGTCCTTCACCGGGGGCGACGGAAACGTATATAAAGTTCCAATGATGTCCCAGCTTTCTGTCTTCAACATCGGTGAGTGCTGATACGGGGGAGGTTACTGATGGTCCAATATGTGAAACATTTCAATGTGACGCTTCAAATGTATGGTGAGGCTCCATGAAATATGTTCTTCACTGCACCCTACCAACAAATCATATTAACAGATAGAGTCAGCAGCTTCTTCCTTCAAAATAAAATACAGACTTATGTTGGGACCTTCAAAATAAAATACAGACTTCTCCTGAAGTAAAGCTGGTCCATCATCCCTTCTCCTCTGTCACAAGGTGCAGAGAACATTTCTCTGAGGGAACAAACGTGCAGGCTGCTCTCCTCCACTCTGGTCTGCCAGCTTGATCTACTGTTCTTTAGATGATTTTTGATGTCTTTCATTTAGTTTGTTTTCATGCTATAATTACGATGGCTGCTGGTTTACGAATCATGAGGCAGCTCGGGTGCAGAAATGCAGGCTGAGACGTGCCACATCCGCAGCAGGACATGAATTAGCCCCGTGTGAAATGAAATGACACACCAGTCAGTTGTCTATATTTAGATGAGCTGTGTGAGCGGGGCAAGTGCTGCAGATAGATTCTCACACAGCGCTGGTGCTTAAACTGTGTCTCTCAGAGTATCCGGCCGTGTGTTGACATGAGACGTCATCGTCTGCGATTTGTTTCTTCTTGTCCTCAAATGTCTACACGCAGATCATTAAGAGAACACGACTCTGAAAATCTCCTGACTTTAGGCTTGATAAAGTCGTTATGCATGTTCTTGGTGTCATGACTTCACAACATGGCGTGTTGTGAGTTCACTTAAAGCCTGTATGAAGTACGAGGAACTGTGCGGTCCTTTATGTGGATGTTTGTGTTGTGAGACTCCTTGTTGAGACTTGTGTTACTCTGACATCAAAATTAAACTGTACTTTTGTCAGTCTTGTTTTGAAGTTAAATGCCACTGTGGTTTAAAGTAGGGCCTGACTGATATCAGATCTTTGGGGTTGATACCGATATCCTGGAGGAAAAAATTCTGGTACCGATATATCAGCTGTAATCTTTCTTTGATCTGTAGAGATAGATATTCACATTTGTTGAGTTGTTCGCTCAGATACACTTGTTGAAAAGATATTTAATGAAGACAAGATTGTCACTCAACTGGAAAGTAGCTAAGCATGTATGTGCATTACATAGAGGGTGATGATGCTTGTTGTAATCTATATAGTGCCCTCTGCTGGTGAAAGAGAACAAGTGAAAAGTTATTTGACTGGTGAATAAATCTAGCAATGTCCGCCTATATCACTGATAAAATTACCTGATGACAACAATCAGGTGACATGCTAATATTGGCCAATAATATCAGTGGGCCGATTAAAAAGTCTCCGGACATAAGAGTCCAGCACAACCAAAGGCATCTCAAACTAAACGCTCCATAAACACTTTATACAAATAAAGTGCAAAAATGCTTCTTTGAAGGCTCAGTGGAAATATAAGTCATGTCTGTGTTATTGTTATATCATAGTTCTGCTACTCCCTAACGTTGAATGATACACAACAACACTTGTTACTAAGTAACCGGTTCAAAGACGGTTTCTGCGTTTGCTGTGATGAACATCAGCTGTCTGGTACTGTAAGTGTTTTCTGAGGAAGAATCTGTGTGCCAGGAAGTGATGCGTTTATGTCTCTAGTGTGTTTAGACTACGTAAAATAACTGAGCTACAAAGTCCGTCATGTTCAGACGGAGAATAAAATCGTGTCACCCACAGTGTCATAAATGTTCTAAACAGAAAGAGCTGCTTGAAATATGGCTCATCGTTCAGAACGCGGGTGTCATCTCTACCATCCTGGTTCCCTTAACGACTTCCCTCTCCCCTTCTGCCAGGTGTAGCCACCACCCCGCAGGGACTGAAGTACAAGGTGATCGAGCTGCCCTATCACGGCGGCTCCATCAGCATGCTGATCGTTCTTCCGTTAGAAGAGGACACCCCTCTGTCTCGCGTGATCCCACACATAAGCACGGCCACTGTGCACAGCTGGACCTCACTAATGCACCCGAGAAAAGTGCGCCTACTCATCCCCAAGTAAGACACGCACACTCATACACACTCAAGCATACTAACCTCATTGAAAGGTTGTAACTGTCCCTTAAAGGTCACATATTCTCCTCCTCTTCAACCAGTGTAAATAAGTCTCAGAGGTCACCAAAACATGTGTGTGAAGTTTCTGGTTCTAAATCCACTCTGATCCTGTATTTGATCATGCCTATAAACCCCTCTATTTCAGCCCTGATCAGAACAGACTGTTTCTGTGTCTGTACCTTTAAATGTAAATGAGCTGTGTCTGACCACCCCCCCTTTCTGGAAGGGCTTGGGTGTTTCGGGCTTTCTCGCTCCATGTCCCATTGTTTACCCTGAGAAGGCAGACTCAGAGGGCACAACAAACAACTAGCTGTGGGAGTGTCACCCACCTGGGGGAGGGCCTACTGCCCTTTGTGATGTCATGAAGGGAAAACCTCCAAACGGCCTGTTTGAGCACACATTTTTTTGAAAAGTGGAGCAGGCAGAAGACGGAGAGGATGGACTTTTCTCATCATTGGGGGGTTTGTAGACAGACTAGGGACACATATTAGTGTTAGAGAAACATTTAGCAGAATATGTGACCTTTAAAGCATAAACAGAAAGATTTTACAGATCTGAAACTCGTACATGAAACCAGATTACATTTGGCTAAGTGAGAAATGTATTTATTTCCTTGCTTTTTTTATTTAAAAAAAAAAAAATAGTTTTCCTTCTTTAAATTTGTATTTTTGTCCCTCTTTAACTTTTTACGGTCTCTGACATGAAATCTTCTTTAATTAAATTCAAAATAATTCAAACGAGTGTTTTTAAAAATCCTCTTGAAAGAGCCGGCTGTACAACAGATACCAGACTCAGTCTTAACATTTATTTAAAACGCAACTGAATGTGACGATGGCATCGTGCTCTTGTTTGTGTTTTATTGTCTGCAGGTTTACTGCTGATGCCGAGGTAGATCTGGAAGCCCCCCTTTCAGCCCTGGGAATAACAGACATGTTCAGTCAGGCCAAGGCTGACTTCAGACACATCAGTGAGTAAGAGAACAGTCAGTCCTCACACTCGGCTGACACAATGTCTCCGAGTGTTGACAACAGGTCTATGAGGAAAGGCTTGTAAAATGAAGAATACTGTTTGCTGTTTACTGCCACAGCAAGAGAAACATGAGCTGTGTCTCACTGAGCGGTGTGAAAAACTGAATCACTGGCTTTCTGCTACTCTCTCTTCTCCCCCTGAGTGATGGAATAAATACAGCTCTGAGCTAAGCCCTCTGGCGCCATCCTGTGGTGTAGTGCTTTTCCTTTCCCCAGCTATGTTTTCTTGCTCCTCCTGGAGGTTTCTGAGGCGCTCCCAGACCAGCACGGATGTATAAACCCACCAGTGAGCTCTGGGTCTACACCGGGGTCTCCTCCCAGTCAGACATGCCTGGAAAACCTCCAAAAGGAGGCGACCAGGAGGCATCCTAATCAAGTTCTCAAACCACCCCAACAGGCTCCTCTCCATGCAGAGGAGCAGAGCAGGGGGTGATAAAGTTTAAACCCTGCTCACACTGTGTTTCCTATTTGATCTCTGTGCATGTAATGGTGCTGCTTCATAAACTCTTCTGATCGCAAGGATGTTCTTTCCCACCTTTTCGTTTATGAATATGCCCAGTTACCCGTATCATTGACATAAAGGTCAAAACTGTCCTCATAAGTCATGTCTTGTGGGACCCCCGCCTTCCCGTCTGACGGGGAGAACCCTCGCGCTGAGAGGGACATGTGTGCAAGGGCAGCTCGGGGAGATTTCAGGGGCAGACTGTCTGGAAATATTCTAGAAGTTGTCACGAATGCATGTGTGAAAAGGCAACGATGGCCACAGTTTATTGGTCAACTCAACGTAGCATGAATCGTTATTATTTCCTCAGGTAGCGAGCCCCTCCACGTATCCAAGGCACTGCAGAAAGCCAAAATCGAGGTGAATGAAGATGGAACAAAAGCAACAGCTGTCACTAGTGAGTATTTGTATCTCTGATGTAAATGTGGAGCTCAGCTGTATCATGCTGAGTGTAGAAACATTCATAACAGGAACCCGTAACCTTAAAGAGTCTGAATTGTTTGTATATCGTCTTTGTATTTAGCTGCCATTTTGCTGGCTCGGTCCTCTCCCCCCTGGGTCACGGTGGACCGACCTTTCCTCTTCCTCATCAGACATAAACCCACAGGTACTGTTCTCTGTTTACAACTCAGTTAAATGTGTATATAAGGCTGCATTTCCACCAAAAGACCAACCATTTCAAACATTTGGGTTAGGATTATTCTTTATTCACGATGAAGAGGCCAAAGTCCTCATTGCAGCGGCCGTTTGAGAACAATGGCTGCAACCAGCACAGTCATAACTTTTTAAACAATCAAACCATGTGCAGCTGAACTCACCTCTTCGTGTCACCTGTTGTCATGGTAAATTGTAGTTTCCAGGCTCCATTAGTGATGGCTTTTTTTGTAGTCGTGGTTCACGCCCTGGTAACCTACTCAGAGTTGATGAACAAACTCAATCAGCTGATTTGGAGCTGGACACTCAGGCCCAGTCTCGCTGTCCATCCTCATTCACACACTGACTTTGAGTTCCAGCTAAATCCATCAGGGCTTAGGGTTTAGGGCTCAGGGCTCAGGGTTTAGGGTTTAGGGCTCAGGGCGGAAATCAAGATTCAGCCTCAGAGTTTCCCAGCTCAGGCTCCATCAACACGGAGGTCGGGTTACGGCTCAGTATTTGTTGAGCCTGCTTTCTGAAATAAGGGCCCCGGTTACCTGATGTATGATGAGTTCTCTCCGTCTCCATCCCCAGGAACTATCCTCTTCATGGGCCAGATCAACCAGCCTTGAGCCCAGACGTCCCTGGTAGCATCAGAGGCCAGTACGGGAAACCCCTCTACACACACACACACACACACACACACACACACACACACACACACACACACACACACACACACACACACACACACTTTGCTGTAGACTTATGTACAGTGTGGACTTCTGATGTTTGGTTTATGTTTCCTGTTTTCTGTAACATGCTTTTTCAAATGTTCTGCAGACTAAATTTTCTAGCTTTTTTAATTTTTTAAAATACTTTTTTGACTTTATTACATTTTTAAAAAGACTTTGAATGTCCAAATGTGTATTTTGATGAGTTTGTTTTGTTTCATGTGGTTGTTTTAGTGTTGAGGTTCTTCATTTCACGACGTGTCACTCCAGTCGGTTACGTTTCACTTCTACGTTATGGAAACATGTACGCACGTCGCATCGTCGACGCCTCGGCCGTTTCCCTCGCTGAGGAAGTTTTCTGTTGTCATTCTGCCATCATCATCATTCGATGAAATAAATACACATGTTTAACATCAAGGATTCAGCCTCGCTTATTGTCAGAAATAAAACGACCACTGTCAGGGTGTTCAACGCCGGAACAGGGAGCAGTCAGCTGGAATTACAGCTGTTTTTAGGATGTAAACATAAGGAGAAAGTGGTTTCAGATAATGAATGATGGAGTATGTGGGGACATTTTGAGATCAATCAGGTCACATCAGTCTTCACTTCAGAGCTTGTGACAATTTTACGGGCACTCAGGTGGGTGGAGGAAGTCAGAGCTGGAGATATAATGTAGAAGAAGAAGATATATTTCATAAATCTCGCGAGGGGAAATTCTATTTTACACTGAGCATGCTACACACACATGCACAAGCAGGAAATAAAATGGAATGATACAAATAAAACTCGACAACAGATTAGTTTAACTCCACCAACTCAATTATTTCCGCAGTTTAACTGAACCTAGACTGTTGCTAAGCAACCCAAACATTCTGTTCTACCATTGGTGTCCATGGTTACCACAGAGCAGTGAGTCTGTGAACCTTTAAAATAAATGAATGTGATCATGAAACCAGGTGAGTCTGTTGTTTGAGATGATGAATAAAGAAAAACTGTTAATTGTAAATGTTAAATCAAAAGTATTCATAGCACCTGGCTGAAGAGGAGGAGGGATACATATTGTGAAAAGTCCAAGTGATGTCACTCATGGGAGGCCTCTTGTCCAATCAGATTGCTTGGTCGGAACTAACTTTTGTAAAATGTGAAACAACAAAAGCTGTTGTCGTCGCTCTGGGCTGTATGGTAGTAAGGATCTGAGGCCTCCAAATAACTTCTGTGTATGACCTGTGGAGGGCAGCAATACGCCGTAGCTGCGTCTAGTCTGCCGGAAAGCTAAAAGAAGAAGATGATTGTTGTTGTTATTGCGCATTCTTGCCTTCTTTACGGTAATCCTGACAGCGGATCCGGTTGTCAGCTGATCCTCCGTTACGGGGCGAGTGAGGAGGAGAATCAGCTGAAACGAAACACCGCCGGGTACCTAAAACCATGGCCGCGGAGATCCACTCGAGGCCCCAAACCGCCAGACCGATTCTTTTGAACAAGATTGAGGGCCACTCGGACACTGTCAACTCGGCCGTTTTAATACCGAAAGAAGATGGAGTGATCACCGTGAGCGAGGACAGGTGAGTTTACCGAGCAGGCTAAAGGTAGCCTAGCGGGCTCCGTCTATGTCCTGGTTATCGTTAGACTCAGAGTGCCTGCTGCGCTGGCTGGATTAGTACGAAAGTAAATAGAAGAAGCGAGTATTTTAGTCTGAATGTGTTACTGTAAGGTTTAAATACTATATTTAGACCCATAGCAGGGCGTGGGGTTATAAATACATAATGAGCCCTTAACCAACATAGTGTATAGTGTAGTTTCATCCGCTTTTCGACTCCTGAGTTCACTACAACCAGAGCCTCACACTCACAGTGATGTGATACCTTATCTACCAAACTAGATCTCAGTAAACATTCGTCAACAACGACGTACGCTTTCAAATGCTCCATGTATCCGGAATGACTTTTTACTTAAAGGGGACATATTATGAAAAATCCACTTTGTTTCTGAACATATATTTGGGTAACCTGAGTGACCTACCGACCCACAAAATGTGAAATAAACCCATTCAGTTCTTTGTTTGTGGTCTGCATAAGTCTTACAACACAGAGAAAAATGCTCTGTTTCAATTGTGCTGTCCTTGTGATGTCACAGTGGGATTCTGGTTAAAATAAAAAAAATACCCGTCCCTCCCCTGATATCTCCACCCATGGACTCCACCCCCAGCTAGTGCTGGGCGATATATCGTGAAGCTCGATTCGATCGATACTCTACTCTCGAATTGTACACTCGCACACAGATGTTAGCGCATGTTTTCTCTTCTGAAACACACGTTTAGTAAAACGGTTTTGAAACCATCATATTCCGACAAAAGCCCAGCTAAAATCAGCATTCAAAGAAAACAAATCGCCGGAAAAGTTGAGAGAGTGACAGCAGGGCGTGATGAAAACAGAAGGGAGAAAAGTTTCATCCACAGTGACAGACAGCTGGAGGAGCTGGAACACGCTGCAGCTACATTTCCCCTTAAAGTTAAAGACTAGATCATGGTAAAGATAAAAGTTATTCACAAAGCATCTTAGCCCTTAAGAGAACTCCTAAAGTAAAGATCTAAGAGCCAGTGATATTTTTTTTATACAGTGGAGATTCAGTTTTACAGGCTACATTTATAAACTTTAATACGATAAGTATCGAGTCATATCGAATATCGACATTAGGCAAAAAAATATCGTGATATCAAATTTAGGCCATATCGCCCAGCACTACCCCCAGCTATAGAACAAAACTTTTGTGCAGATCAGCCATTTTTATTCTCGCTACAGAGGAGTGATGTCTACCTGGAAGACTCAGGGGGGGCTCACGGCATTTAAAGAGACACACACACACACACACCAAAACGGAGCGTTCTGAGAGAGCTGGTTTATACAGGGCCCCAACCCTCTTCTGGTGCTTGATTCATGTTCTATTTTGACCAAAGCACAGCACAGATGTTTCATTTAGACCGCAGGGGACTGTTTGAAAAGGTGGAGAAGGGGGATAATATGTCCTCTTTAAAGTTATTATTTTGCAGGTCCTTTAAATGACATGTTTTTACATTGGAGGAAGACTTTCTGTTACTCAGACTGTTGACTGAGACTGCTGGAGAAGACCGACCAAATTTAAACGTATTAAACCAACATTCATCTGTAGCGCCTTCAACCTGAAGCGTCTTCAACCTGAAGCGTCTTCCTCTGATGCCTTTAATGGACTTTAAAAAAGAGACCAGCTCCCCCTGACACTGATCCTCCTGCATGAAGTGAAGCCTCTCATTGTGGGAGTGTGCAAACACTGTGAAGGAGGAAAAGTGCAGAATGGATCACTTTCATTCAGCTGGGGTTAGCTGTAAAGTTCCAGTAATAATCAACACTGTCATCATGTTAAGATGAAGAGTCGAGGTTTCTGTGAAGATGTTTCACAGTTTTCATATCATATCTGACCCCACTGGATATTTAAGGGGGAAGCTTTGGGCCAGTTTGCTGCTTTTGCTCTCGTTTCTGTGGTCATTCTGCTGACTTTTTACGGGAATAGAAGTAAAACCTTCGACCTGATTCCTCAGAGAAGCTCATTTAAATTCAACTGAAGTGAAACTAATGTGGTTGTCAATGAAAATATGTCCTTTTGGTGTCCAGTTACTTCAGTTGATTTAACAGGGAAGCGTAAAACAGTCCATGAAGTGTTCACATTGATCATAGCACTGCTGTTATTACATTTAAAGGACACGGCGCTAGAAGCTGTTTAGGACCTAACGTACAGCACAAGGAGTGGTTCAGTAAATAAACGCTGACCTAGAAAGTATGTAAACAAAGTGTTGGAGCACAGTCCTGTGAAGAGAATCCAGCTCTGTGTGTAAACAGAGTCAGGGCAGGTTTCCAACATGAGGGCCAGGTCATAAACGAAGGCCCTCTCAGTCGAGTTTCATTTCCACATCAAGAAGAAAGAAAGTGTCTGACTGTAGATTCATAAGAAGAGGAGGAACCTGAATATACCACAGAGTGAACGCTGACAAGTGGTTTCAATAACGCCATGTTTTCATGTGGTTTTCAGAACGATCCGGGTTTGGCTGAAGAGGGACAGCGGTCAGTACTGGCCCAGTATCTACCACACGGTGTCCTGTGAGTACGGCTGCTTTGAGTCACTGAGAAGAAGAGTCATGGGGACGACATGTTTGAACGCCTACACTTCACACACACTTCCTTTTCTGATAAATTGATGCTTAGCGAGAGTAGTGTGCGGGATATTTTCTTTTCAAGTAATAGTTTGTCGTCCTTCATGAGAGAGTTGGATGTGCGAACACCTCCTTAAAAACATTTCAACTTAAAATTACCGCCCTGAAATGTTTGAGAGGAAACGTTTTGCTCGCTTTGACTGACTTACTCTCTCCGGCTAGCCGCTGGAGTTCTCACGATCACAGAGTTATTTGACCATTATGCTTTTTATTGTGTTTCTCAGCGTTGACATACAGCCCCAATTCACAACTTCTGCATTTCTAAGTGAGACAAAAATACAAAACATGAAAACACAAACAACAAAAAGAGGCACACACATGACTCTTAGCTGTGCTTATCACAAGTCGTCTCATCATGTGTTATATGTTATCACATGATGTACAGAACATCATTATGATCATCTTCAGAGAGGGACCCAAACAGCTCTAAAAACCTTTTGTGTGTTATTTTTAGCCTTCCGACTGGCTCATCTCTCTGCTCCCTAAAGCTGACTTTCTCTTTGGAGTACAAATCAAACTACTGTACATGGACACGTGTTTGATGTCATGATCACAAGTATAGAAGTCTTAGGCACCAACATTTCAATTCTTGTTTTTAATTAGCAGTCAAACTCCTGCACAGTTTTTCTAAATTCCACAAAAACATAATCCACTTTCACCACGATTTAGACCCATGTTTTGAAATATTCCATCTCAATGATCGCTCATAATCCAGTTGAACCTCCCTGTATATTTGAATGGACCACCGCTGCTCTCTTTCTTTCACTCCCAGCAGCTTTGAGTTCAAATGATGGCTTAAATCTGCAGGACACATCTTCTGTTTGTTATGACCTTAAACCAGTTACTGTGTTACTCCAGTGATGGCTTCTGTTTTAAAGGAGAAGCAAGTCCATTATTTGGGGTTCTAGTAGGTTTGACCAGCGTACTCATGGATATCATATTTCAGGCATTAGCGGCATTTCCACTACTGGTATTAATATCGTAGCCTCTCTATGTGTTTGGTCCACCACAGCAGTTTTAAAGAGAAACTCTTTCCCGTGATGTGTGTGCAGAGTTCAAAGTGATTCCCCCGCTCAGTCTAAAAGTCTTCTCTCTCCTTCAGCTCCGTGCTCTTGCATGTCGTACCACCACGACAGCAGACGCATCTTCATAGGCCAAGACAACGGAGCGGTTGTGGTGAGTGATGCTCACTCAAACATGTGGCTCCAGGTTCCCTTTTTAGCTTGTGCAAACATATTTAGTTAAAAAAAAGCTGCCTGTCTGGTTTATGTTAAGCACTGTTTCAATATTTGGACTATTTGAGATGCCTGTGAGGGAGGGATGGTTATTTGATCCTGTTTGTTTCTTCGCCCTCTAGGAGTTTCTCATCTCTGAAGACTTCAACAAGATGAGCCATGTCAAAACGTATCCAGGTAAGAGAACCAGCTACGGACTCATGTATACAACTGTCAAGTCTAATGTCACATGACAGCTAGGGCTGTATTTTTTCAATTAAACCACTTGGAACAAATAAAGAGTGACACAGTAATGTTCCAACACATCCTACCCCCCCCCCCCCCCCCTCCCTGCATTATGACCTGCTGACGAGAACACCTGTTGACAGCTCAGAGACGTTCATGGTACACACAAATGGAGCCCTGCGTTAGTTCAGGCGGAATACGGTAGTCCTGCCCGCAAGCGGCTATCAGCTGATCTGAGAACCGCCCCAATGCCAACCAATCATTATCACACTCTGACAACAAGGCGGTCTAATTAAACCATTCTGCCTCTCACTCCTCCTGCATCACATCCACTCTGCTGCTAGACTCCCCGACCTCCACCAGCATCAGTCAGCACATTTTTATATTCTAGGACATACTGCTGAGAGCTAAGAGCAGAACCAATACCGCCAAATACAACTGTACAAACCAGAAGTGCAATAAATGGTTAAATCTATGACGAGAGTATTCCTGATTGAAATATTTACGAGCCAGCTTGGAGAGTTGTGGGTCTGTTGTGACCCTGAGTCTCTCCACGTCTCTCTGCCAAAGCCTTGGGAGAGAGGACGTTCTCCCCCAGGTTCCAATGAATGTTCCACTTTAGAATAATGATTGACAGCTCTCGAGTAGCTGATCTATAAAAAGCTGTACATCCCAGAAAAGCGTGAGCGTGCATCCTTCATCCTCAATCTTGTACACTTCAGTTTATCCAAAAGGAGTACGTGCTTCTCTCGAGGGAACTGAAAATGAGTCGATGATGTTCAGCCTATTCAAGATGAACGACCATTAGGATATGAACGACTCGAGAAAAGAAACAGATCCTCGGAGGAGTCAAATAAACAAAGGACGTTAACTGAGACATTTATGAATGAGGTATTCTGATCTGTAGCCTTCTGGTATGTGTTTAAAATCATTATCATGTAGCTGTCACAGAGAGTTCATGTGAGTTCAGTGTTTACACGCTGACTGTCGGAGAGTTTGTCCCACTTCCTGCTCCAAGAGACCCGAGACAGACGGCGGGGAGAACCCACAGAGAGCAGAGGATGTCTTGATTTCATCTCCTTCTTATTGGTCCCTTATGAGCTGAGCACACTTCCTGTGACTGTCATCAGCACGTCTCGAGCCTCGTCAGTGGAAAACAAAAAATCAGCCAGCGTGCTGCTTTAGAGAGCTAAACGCCACATGTTGTCAGTGGAATGCTGCGTCTGGTCTCTACCAGCAGGGAGTACAGAGACATGACTCACCATCAGATCAAAGATTATAATGCGGGTGTGCACTTTAAATCCAGGAGGGGCTCAACATCTCCATATGGCAGTCAGTCTGACTTTGTTTAAAGAGAAAAAGAAATGTAGACTTCTTCTTCCAATCAGCTCTTTGCTAACCATAAAAACAGCGTCCGTATGTTCAGTCTGGATTTAAATATAAAACAATCCTCTCTCTGTAGTTGGAACCCAAGATAAGAAAGAACGCCTCCATCATGACCTCATCCAATAACTGGTTATAGTACAATGCATAACTGGGGCATTGGTGGCCTAGTGGTTAATCTGCACGGCCCGTTAAAAGAGGCTACAGTCCTCAATGACGGCAACTTGAATACATGTAGTGTGAAAACAACAGAGTGGACCTTGGAGTTGATCCCCAGATGGACCATAAAGACTGATAGGAGTCCAGATTGTCTGAAGGGATTAATCTGTGTTCGATTAGATTACAGGGACAATAAGCAGAGCCTCTGATTGGATCGGAAGAGGGAAATTAGTCTTTGATGGTTTTTTGCTCCGTAACAGCTTGGATATAAAAGCCCAGTGGAATAGATATAATCCTGTTTGATGTTTACCCAACGTGACTCGAGCCTGATCAACCCTCTCTCTGTGTGTGTGTGTTTTACAGCCCACCAGAACCGTGTGTCAGATATGGTGTTCTCCCTGGAGAGTGAGTGGGTGGTGAGTACCGGCCACGACAAGAGTGTGAGCTGGATGTGCACCCAGAGCGGCAGCATGCTGGGGAGACACTACTTCACCGCCTGGGCCTCCTGCCTACAGTATCCTTCATTCACACTCTGTGTAGTGTGCTGTCAAACAAGTCACTCATACACTCCTGATATATTGATATAGATATTATTTTCTTATCCCCTTTTCACTCATACCCTCCTAAAAACGTTAGGACAGTCGGCTCACTCCGCCTTCTTGTTCACATATTTGAGGAAGTTCTCAGGAGTTTGGTGCATGTGTGAAAAGGCTATAAGAGTATTTTTACCTTTGGCTTTCATTGGATAAAAAAAGAGAGATAAGAAATGTGGAGAACAACAAAAAGGTCACCGGTTGAAAAAGTGTCGGGTGCATCGAGGACTTGCCTCGGTAAATGGTGCCTCGACTGACCAAAATCTGGTCCTTCGTCCCTGACTTTTTGGAGACATCCGTCTTGTGCTGCAGAGGATTAGCACGCCCAAGGCCCCTGCCCACACCCGCCACCAGGCTTAGCATGCACCTGACCCCCCTGCCTCTCCCTGCGGGTGGCGGGCCTACAGAGTGAATAAAGGAGCATCGAAAGGAGTCAGTTGAGGTGGTTTGGGCATCTGATTAGGAAGCCTCCCTTTTTGGAGGTTTTTTTCCTGGGCATGCCCAACTGGGAGGAGACCCCGGGGCAGACCCAGAGCTTGCTGGAGGGATTATATATCCCGTCTGGCCTGGGAACACCTCTCAATCCCCCAGGAGGAGCTGGAGGACATTGCTGGTGAGTGGAAAGTCTGGGCTGACTTCCTTCGCCTGCTTCCACGGCGACCCGACCTCGTGTAAGAGGAAGTAAACTGATGGATGGTATTTGGAGACATTCAGGTTCTGACATTTCTCTGTCTTGCCTTGAAGCGCGTTGTTCAGCAGCGCCTTTTGAATCAACTGAACTGATGTACAGTTTACATGTAACATGGAAAGTGTGTTCAAGCCCTGACTCCCTGCTCAGATATGACCACGAGACGCAGCACGCCTTTGTGGGCGATTACTCAGGACAGATCACGCTGCTGAAGCTGGAGAAGCAGACGTACTCAACCATCACGACGCTGAAGGGTCATGAAGGTAAACACACACACACACACGCTTATACACCTTTATACACGTGTGGTCATCCACACACAGTTATTGTTTGCTCCTCACACTGTACTTATGAAGCAGGATTCCTGGGTAGTACAGGACCTTCAGGGTTTCCATGGAGACCTGTGATACACACATAACCTGCATAGCCTCAGTGGGTGGAACTCTTAATAAGAGATCAACCTGTTTAAGATCGTTGAGCTCACTCAGCCCAACATTAGAAGCGGAGGCAGGAGTTTAGAGACGGGCACAACAACTTGATGCTCCCTCGGGTGACAGTGTCTCGTGATAAAGGGCTAAAACACTTGATGATCCTGAGGTGGACGAATGATGATTTCACCACAGCTCGCCTTGACATTTCAACGTTTGTCACAAAATGCCAAAAAAGAAAGCCGAATCTTCTTCTCCTCGTTGATTCTTCTTTAGTCTGGCCCTTTTTGCTCGTCTGTACATCAGGCTGCTGATGCTGAAGGCTCGTGTCCAGATGTGGTGTGAGTAAAGATTTCAGAAGGATGATTCACATTTTTCCAATGACAAGAGAAGCAAATAAAAGACTGGTAGCATCAGTTATTTGAACCATCGTGATGAGACACACTTTTAGATTTAAAGTTGATTTGAATGAAAAGTCTAACTCTGTTTTGCACGGAGGAGGTTCAAGTTTTTTCAAAAGAAGGGGCTTACGTACGATCTGTTAAACTGACCACGCTGCCACACAGACTTTCTAAGTAAGTACAGCTGTGCTGGCAGGATGTGAGACTTACTTCTCCAGGAGAAGTCCTTCATCATCTGGCTCTGAAGACGACGACGATGATGAAAGAAATGATGCTCTCATGCTGCTCTGGAAATCCCCGTCTCTGCTGCAGATGTTGGCTGCAGAATTTTAAAACTCATGAGAACTCCCCACAACACACCCACAGAGTTCTCCTGCTCTGTGCAGGTTGCTCTTGTTTAGTGTGTGAATGTGGAGATGAGCTCTCCTACTGATGGAGATGCTCTGTCCTCCTGAAGATAAAATGAGTCTAACTGGTTAGTCTAAAGCTTCCTCTCTGAACGGAGCAAGCACCTCACATCCTCGTGCTTATAACGGCTTGTTTTATGAATAGTTACTTCAAGGTAATATTCACTAAATTTATAAACAGAGCTTTTATTTTGAAGTCATTCAGAGGCAGGATTGTTATCATGATCACTGGAAAGTTTGCGTGACATCTCTTATTAATACTGCGCCACAGTTAGCATCAGCTGTTTGACGTCCTTTAGCGGGCGCAAAAAGCAGCGCCATCCTTTTGTGGATCAGGCCCAACAGTATGTGTATAAAGCACCAAAGAAATCGTCAAAGGCCAGTGTCCATTCTGGTATCGAGCTCCATGTATGTGGGTGTCTTCTTGTGTCTCATTCAGACAAAGTAACAGTCAGCGCGGTTAGGCTCCTGCCCCCTGCTGCAGGCTGTTATTCATCATATGACTCATCGACCCTGCCCCAGGGTTCCAATGTTTTTAGCTCTTTGTGACTGAAAATCTGTGATTCAGCTGAACTAAAACAACATGTGTTCTGCTTCTGCCCACAACACAGAAGTAAAATCATCTCTAAAGAATGAGCAGATGGTCTGAGTGTGTGTGTTTCTGGAAACAACCGATTTCTGCTTAATTAAACTGAAGAGCTCAGAAAAGGAAATGTAGACTGAACAAAACGAAGCTCTGATGAAACCCATCGGGTCAATTATTAAAGCAGCTGCAGCTCGTCCAGAGTTTCGCTCGTCTCAGGATTTACGTGTGAAAAATATTTAAACATAGAAATTCCTAAAGTACGGAGGGCCGGAAGTCCCAGAAAGCATGCGATTTGGATTCGCTTGGTTGTGTCTTCATGTTGTTTCTGAAGCTTCAGTGTAACAAGAAGACGGACCAACAGGAAGCTGAACGACGGGTTGATCACATGTTGAGTTTTCCTCTCACTTCCTGCAGTTCCTCTGACCTGTGTGAGACACACGCGAGTGTTTGGGATATCTCTATCTCTGAGTCCGACCTAACCAACGGGCTTCTCACTTATTAACTCGCTTCAAACTTTAAGCTCCTGACACTCAGAGCTTCTTCTGTTTTCATATTCCGTTACTTTTTTTACATTAAGTCAAGTTTGACTTTTTAAACATTTCCTGTCTAGAGCTCAGATTACCAGCTGCAGAACGTGTGTATCACACACTCGTTAGCTTTAGCCTCTAAAAGCTTATAATCAGACAGTCCTTCACATCAGAATTAGACTCTTAATGAATAGTTAACACTCTAGTAAACGTGGTTAAAGAAATATACGTAGACATTACTGAGTAAGCTTTGAGTGCTGCTACTCGGAGGACGGCGTTTCACGTTTAAGTTTGTCTTTACTGAGGAGTAGATAACCTCTCAGGTAAAAGATGGTTACAGACTAACAAAGGAAAGTTGTGCCCACTGTAAGATTTGCACATTTTATTACCTTAAAAAGAAGAGTGAACTCCCCTCTAAGCTAAAAGTGTGAGGGGGTGTAGTTGGAGCTTCTTGTAGTTTTCCCAGTGTACACCAGGGGGCGCCAACAGGTCAGACCATTAGGCTGTCCCTCAATAACTGCCTTCAATAACCCTTCTTTCAAACATGTGCTTCTTTGTCTCCAGGAAGTATAGCAGCCCTGTGGTGGGACCCCGTCCAGAGGCTGCTGTTCTCGGGGGCAGCCGACCACAGCGTCATCATGTGGGACATCGGGGGCCGCAAGGGACGGACATTACTGTTGCAGGGACACCAGTAAATCCTTCTATATTTCTTTATGCACGGACGCTGAATTAGCATTGGCTCGTCTGTATCAGGGATGTGGATGCTTCAGAATAAATCGGGGGAAATGAGGTGGGGTCATTGGGAAGAGCCTCTGAGTCCAATCCACAAAACAACTTTGCAGCTTTGACAACCAAAACCTTTTTTAAAGTTGCAGAGTTGGATGCTGATTCTTGTGTGACCATATTGATGCTGAAGGTTAAAATGAGGTGTTGTGTTTTGATTGAAATCATGGATTTGATCAGAACTGTTTCTATCGTCTTTGTCCCTCAGCGAGCGCGTTCAGGCAATACGTTTCCTGCAGCTGACCAGGCAGCTGTTGTCGTGCTCGGCAGACGGAGGCATCGCGGTGTGGAACATGGACACACAAAGAGAAGAGGTTTGCATCACTATGTGAATATTGACACTCTTTGTAGCAGGTTACTCCCCCCCACCCGCATGTTTAATCCTAGTCTCCTCTGTGTCTTCAGGCCCCCCAGTGGTTAGACAGCGACTCCTGTCAGAAGTGTGAGCAGCCTTTCTTCTGGAACATCAAGCAGATGTGGGACAGTAAGACCCTGGGGCTCAGGCAGGTACGAGAGTCTGCCCTCTTTTTAAAATCACTCTATCAGTCATATTTATACTAATGTGCCATTTTTCTTTGAACCAGCACCACTGCAGAAAGTGTGGAAAGGCTGTGTGTGGGAAATGTAGTTCTAAACGCTCCACATTCCCAATCATGGGCTTCGAGTTCCCTGTGAGGGTGTGTGATGCCTGCTTTGATACCATCAAAGAAGAAGAGTGAGTAAAGAGCATCTCCAAGCTCTGTGATATTGTCTAACACAACACGGACAGCATCTCTGATTCAATATTGTGTGTTTGTGTGTTTGGTGCAGTCGAACAGCATTGGCTACATTCCACGAGGGGAAACACAACATTGCCCACATGGACATGGATCCGTCCAGAGGCCTGATGGTCACCTGTGGAAGCGACCGCATTGTGAAGGTAAACAACAGTTTCTTTGTCAGCAGATGATTCCTGCATAGGCTCAGGCTGCGTCCATCACAGAATCTGATGCCTGCTCTCACAGCAGGGTGTGACTGGACATCAGAGTTATAATAAAACAGAATCTTTAGATGTAGATTTGCACCAGGCCTCTCGTCTCACTGGCTATTTGTCTCTACAGATCTGGGATATGACGCAGGTGGTTGGCTGTAGCTTGGCAACAGGCTTCTCTCCGCGCTGATTGGCCGAGGCCCACTGCATGGTCCTCCTCTTCCTCTACAATCCCCCCTCCGCTCTGTGCTCCGCCCACTCTTCCAATGTCATGGAAACCCCTCTGTACAGTATATCTCCCCTCTACGCTGGGGATTGTCAGCTACAACGAGGCCTGCTCTCAGTGAACGTGTGTGTGTGTGTGTCTGTGTGTGTGTGAGTGTGTGTGTGTCTGTGTCTGTGTGTGTGTGAGTCAATGGTGCTGCCCTCCACTTTCCTTTAGCTCATAACTAATTTGTCTATCATGTCTAACTGTCCGTCCCACCTGTGAGTGGGTGTGGCTTCAATCTGAGACAGACCCCTAAGCACAAAGAGGTGTGTGTGTGTGTGTGTGTGTACGTATGTGTGTGTGTGTATGTACATGTGTGCATGTATTGTGACGACGCCTCCTGTTGGAGGACTGCTGTTAGTGTTTACATTATGATAATATTTCCAATGCTTTTTCTGACTGAGGTCATTTTTTATTACCCTTGCACTGTAAAGTTCACTAAGTCGCCACCCCCCCCCCCCCCCCCGTACAAACAGACTCTTGCTTCTTATTGTTGCCCGTTACCTGCATATAAGTCACTGTAACATGTACAAACCCCCAATCATGTGTATATATCTCCTGCATTGTATGTATTGTAGATAGCTGCTTGAATTAACTCTCACTGATCAAAGTGATCAGTTTGCTCTCCTCTTTGTTAGTTGATTTTCTTTCACTAGTTGGCCTTAAATCACTCTCAGGAGGTTTATTATCGTCGGTCACCAGGTGGGGGCTGCACGGTCGGTCACCAGGTGGGGGCTGCACGGTCGGTCACCAGGTGGGGGCTGCACGGTCGGTCACCAGCTTGGGGTTGTTATATCACGTCAGTCGTAACCTTTATTCGTTCTTGTTTTTCCTCAAATCGACAAATGGAACAGCTTCTTCTGAAATCTCTTTTTCACTGAAAAAAGACGCTCCCGTAGATATTGGTTGAACTTCTGTTTGCACGGCAGCTCCGACCCAGGAAATTAGATGTCGTTACCATAGTAACCTGTACTAACAGAGACATTATTAAATATCCTGTCCAGGCATGTGAAGTGATGAGGTTATCACGATAATTAACACATATAATTGTTATCTTTAAGTAAAAATGTAACTACTATTTGACTGCGTTGAAAATGAAGGATATCTTTTAAACCAAATGAATTATGAATCTCTAGTTTGATCTCGCATTTTAAGAGAGCACGGCTGGTACGCACTCTTGCATTTTTCCGTTCCAACACTTAATGCATCGGGGCCTCTAATCGAGAGCTGCTTTTATTGGTCAGAACATGCAGCAACACCAGGCTAGTAAAAGGCATTGGCCTTAAACTGGGTCCTAGGTACCTAATATTGTTTTTAGTTTAGCGCAAATTGTAAGCAAACTCCCCCCCACACACACACACTGCCTAAATTGCACAAATATGTTGGCAACATATTTGCCAGATACAGCTCCCTACAATGTTTAGAATTTGGACTGCAGTACCCATTTTAAACACTAGGTTGTCGGAGCTACATATTGCCCCTTTATAATTGGGTTACTGGTTTGTAAAGCTTCTCAGCCCCCTTGTGGCTAAACTGAGTATTACAAACCTGTTTTCTGTATTGGTGTTTTTCCTCTCTCGCCTCTCAGATACCGATCTTATAGTTCTAAAAATAGCCCAGCATCACCCCCTCCTATAAATCATCACTCTCTTTAAAACTCTGTGTAGGTAGATACCACACTCGTGATTCTGATGCCTCGTGCCGCCTACTTGTCTGTATTTTCCTGAATATAAATAATTCGTTTGTGGAGTCAAATTGGATTTCGTCCCCGTAAAAGGCACTTAACAGGAAGGTACTCTAAAGTCAATGTAGCACTAAAAGCTGAATCGCGCTGCCTGTGTTCCTTCAAATGCCTTAAAGAGCGAAGGACACACACACACAGACACACACACACACACACAGAGCCTTTTTAGTCAGTATATCCTTTTCCGTGCTTACGACTGTTCACTTGCGCTCATTCACTCTCCTGCTCTCACCTCTTTCTGGAGCTGTCTCCTTCCCTCTCTGTAACTCGGCTCCTCACTCTCCTTCTTCTTCCCCCCCCCCCACACACACACACACACACACATCTGTTCATCAAGGATGTCTCATACCGCTCTCATCAACATGCACTGAATTGCACAACTCTTTGTCTTTGACTCTGACTCAAAGATCATTTTTGTAAGTTCATATTTGGGAGGGATACTTTGTTGATTCGATGTAGCGTCCGTGTAAATATCCGCGTGTATCCTGTAATGTTAGACTCAACGCTTGCCTTACTGTGAGTGGGAAAACGAGCATTATATTGTCCATTTCAAAATGTAGTCACATTCCAGGTTTATGATCATGTAGTGTATATTTATATTTGTAGTAAAGTATTTATCTGTTCTCACAGTGGTTCACTTGTCTCTGTTCCCGTCATGAGATCCTCGTTAAACACACTAAATCATTTTCAACCCTTTTTAAAGAAGCACATCCAAACACTCATTGGTCAGTATTTACATCCCAACATGGACTGAACACTCAAATATTCAGAGTTCGACTGAAACACCAAGATTTAGTATAAAGGATAACGATCCACCCAAGTGGACACGCGAGGAACTGCAGCTTGTTGCACTTCCACATCGGCTCCTTGTGTATTTAATAATAAAAATACTGATTAGTTGACACCTAATACAACTTAACTAACGCAGGCGAGCAGATATCCTGGTCCAACTCATGTCACAAAGCTCCATGAAGGATCAACAGGGTAACCGACGGAGCTATGGAAGCTTTGTCCAATCAGAACTCCTCATCATGTCCTTGTAAGTTATGCATGCGGTGATGAAAGCCGTTTCTGATTCTGCAAGATTTACTCCGCAGTAGATACACCAGAAGGTGAATTCCTCACGTCATAATGGTCGACATTATTCCTTCATGTTTGTAACTCCACATCATCACTTTGTTTAGATCGCCCGTCATTTCAAACTCTCGTCAATGGATTTGTTTGGTCGCCGTCGTCTCTTCCAGATGCTTGTGAGAGACGCTCGCTGTTCCAACACAATGTTGTTCATGTGTATCTCTAAATAAATGTATTTTTAAATACTTTTGTTGACGGTACAGAACTGACTTTAGTCTCTGTGTGTGCTCGAGACGCAGAGGAAATACTCACTGCTTAATAAAGATGTACTGATCTGTTGTCGTTGTTTTCTGTGATGTTTTTGTGCATCTGAAGCAAAAACGAGACACAAAACTTTAAGTGAATTTATCTTTATTCAAACTGACATTTTACAAGAAAGACAAGTCAAAGTCAGAGAGGAGCTTTTCATACTGATTTTACTGAGTCATGAAGAAGTAGTTACGCTGCTGAAGCTAACGGCTAACACACAGGGCACTTCAATCTGCAGCAGGAGGAGAGCGTCGCCATGACTGTGACATGTCCCACGTTTCACTCATCACTCGCTCAGGAATATCGTGGTCACGTTATATTTAACAGGCGAACAAGAAGAACAAGAACGGCATGCTGTCATCAAAACGTTTGTGAGACACGATACTGAAAACACAGAGGACAGCTGATGAGCGTTTGAACCTCCAATGTGACGGCGTTAGGACTAACAGTTATTTCAACCAAAGGTTACGATCAGTTATTCGACAGACCCACCTGATGTCTGATGAGCCTTCATGGTTATCAAGTTGATTCATTAACCGACTGATTTGAAGGGTGTAGGTGATGGAGTCTGACTGAGCACGGACGATGAGGAACATGCAAACAAAGTGGACGATGAATTAAGCCGCTGGATTCCTCACAGACACCAGAAGCAGAATGCTAACGTATGAAAGCTACGCTAACAGACAGAGAACAGTCACATGCAGACAACGTGGATTTAACTCTACAACGCAGAAGGGGGGAAAGTTGCGGCCGGGGGACCACTTACAGCCCTCGACTCTCTCACGGCGGAGACAAAAATCTGCTGTGCGTATTTTAACCTTGGTATTAACGTGGCCCATCCCTGATGTGTTCAAAAAATATTTTTGGATCTTAATCTGTGCTCAACAGATTCTCCCTCCACTCCGTCCTCCAGGATGTACCGGTCCCCCTGATGTGATTAGTATTTATATAACAAAAGCAGCAATGTAGAAAGCGAGAATGTGCTTTACACCTGTGAGGTGTTAAATCCAATCTGACCTTCCTTCCAAAAAAAGTGCTCGACATGTCAAAGTTCTCCTCTGTCGCTTTTTTTAACTCGCATCTGTAAGCCATCGAGACTGAACCCACAAATGGCGACGTGAATAATTAATACTGCGATGTGCGTCGGTGACTTCGGTCACATCAGATTCCCATCTGATTGACAACTTCCTTGAAGTCACAGTAACACGCCGCATGTTTTTAAAGGTGCTCTCTCTGTTAGCACGCTAACGTTTAAAGGCAGCATCGCCATCAAACACTCGATAACATGTTGTTTAGTGTTTAGTCAAGCTAAGCTCACAGAGAATCTGTTTTAGTATGAATAGTTTTAAACATTACAGGTAAAGTTTGATCAGGTCATGTGAGGCTTGAACCGCATCGTGTCCTGACGTTTGTCCTGTTTTTAAAACGCTTTGGATAAACGGACCCGGATCGCTTTCGTCATCGACATCAGGATGAGACATCAAGCCCAGCCTCGGTGAGTACTTTGTTGTTGCTGTTAGTGTTGTTGGTGAACTGTTAAAAAAACAGAGAAGAAGAAACGTCCTGCGGCCTCAGTGTGGCTGGAACGTCTTGGCGAGGTCCTCCAGGAGAGACATTAACTTCTGCTCCTCCAGCGGGGAGTTGCGGGTCCAGGCCAGCGGCAGGTGGGCAGACACTATCTTTCTGTCTGTGGCACAAAAACACAAATATTAACCCTTAGGGCGTTTCCATGTATACAAAGGAGCATTAGGGCCACATTAAATGAGAAACCCGTCTTAAGATTGAGTGCTATTTCTTAGTATCTGGATAGTACTCAAGAGCAGTCTCAAGACCACTTGTTGGAGGTCTCCAGGGGGTGCTGCAAGATTCACAGTTTCAGAATCGTCTCTCTGTATTGACTCGCAAATAACCACTGTGCCTTCGCTGTACTGAGACAGCAAGCGTAGTGCAAAGGATGATGGGGGCGCAATGATGGTCTCTGTGGTTCCCGCCGGATTAAACAGAAACTACACTACACTTTTTGTGGGAAGATCTGTTGTTTCATACCGTCACAGGTCTTGGACGGTATCCTGGTGTACCTTTTACCTGTCTTCTGGGTGTGGTGTGTAAGCCAGCCTGCTTTTCTATGTTTTCTACCCGCCCTGTATTCACTAGTTTAGGTCACCAGAAGAACGGAGCGATAACTTGAACTTTTTGAGGGAGAAAGCCCGACCATCATGCAACTAAATCAAAGTCCTGATCTCTTCTCCTATTACGACTCAATCACGTCGACGTCTCCACGTCTTCACACTCGTATGACATACCTCCAGTGAAAGCAGCAAGGCCATACGACCCGCTAAGATTATTAAACAAGGACACCAGGCATCATCGTCTTACAACACAGAAAAGGCTAAAGTGTGTGTGTGTGTGTGTGTGTGTGTGTGTGTGTGTGTGTGTGTGTGTGTGTGTGTGTGTGTGTGTGTGTGTGTGTGTGTGTGTGTGTGTGTGTGTGTGTGTGTGTGTTCACCGGAGTGCATTAGTGTGTGCTCTCATAGAGACAGTATCTGGCACCAAAAGCAGCCCACTCCAGCTGCAATGGACACAGGCCAAACCCTCGAACACACACACACACCATGTTGACCCACAACTGACAAACACATAATTCAGTCTCCACTCCTCTCCACTCGTCTCCTCTCCTCTTAAATGCCAAAACTGCTTTAAACCTGTTTAAGACATTCAAAGACAACTGTTGTATGTGATATTTTCTTAGGGCGCGGTCACACTGGCCATCTGTACTGTGCCGTACTCAATGCGATGTTCTGTTCTGTCTGCACCATTTTTAGTTGAGGTAACACCAGTTGAAACCACTGGTCTAGAGGGTCAAACATACTAACCCTTTCCTGAAAAACTCAGATTTCACAGAGGGGCTGTATATGTGAACGCAAACAGCTGAATCTTTCGCTCTTCTCCTGCTAGACCCAGAGTAGTTTTTCCTCAGTAAGTCAGAGTGAGCTGATGATAGAACGCAGCAGGATATAATCAGAATTCACCTGGAGCGAGTGGGAGGGGGTGGTGACGTTTATTCCCTGTGATCGCTGCACGACCATAGACTGTCTGCACGCCACCTCTACCATCTCTGTGCTCTAATGAACCTGCTGCATTATGTTTCCTGTTCTTCAGTATGTTCTTCTCCACTCTTTAGTTCAGATTGAGATTCTGTTCAACTACACGCAGCATTGATAGAAAGACAAATATTCTCATTATAGCGTCATGTAGAGGACTCTGCTGCTTGTTTCTGCTACTTCCGCATTGTTTTTTTTACATCACATGCTCCTGAAATGATCTGGATATTATCCAGAGTGCATATGTGAAAACGGCGATACTGACTCCTTAAAGATAAGCAGGTGAGTTATAACGACAAAGACTGATGTAAAGTACCCTGGTAGAAGTGTCCACTGGGGTTTTTGGTTGCAGCCTCCGAGACAGCCAGCCAGACCACTGTGTCAGCGCCCTGATCCGGGGTACGCAGACTGTCCTTCATAGAGCGATGGAAGTCTGGCATGGCATTGGCCACCGCTGACGCAGAGAGAGGGAGAGAAATAAAGTTGATTTAGTGTTAGGAAGTGAGAGTGAAGTAAGAGCTATTTCATTACATTAGCCCGGGAGGTGAAGACAGTTTGTTCTCCATGTAGTGAGTGAAGGTGAACCGGACGCACCTGGAGTGTCCACCCAGCCGGGATGCATGACGGAGAAGTGGATGTTAGTGTGAGTCTTAGCCAGCTGCTCTGCCATCACCACCTGCTGCCTCTACACACACACACACACACACACACACACACACACACACACACACACAGTGAAAAACAAAATCAGAACCAACAAGGTACCATGGAAGCAGAGGTAGAGCAGCAGCTCCTGTGAACGGATTCTGCAAGGTAAATCTGGTTCTGCTAAAGGGTCACTAAACCCCTGAGTTTCAGCTTAAGTGCATCTACCCTTGGATGTGGGCGGGGCGGAGGGGGCATAAGACACACCCACTCCCACCTTCATGCAGATACCATCATCTGCGACATCTTACAGACTGTGCAACACACGCACTTATTTGCTTAGTTATTATCTAACTATTAGCAAGTTTATCTCGGGTAAACCCCCATGAGCGACTACTCGAGAATCAGCGATGAAACTTTTGTGACAGAAATCGAGGACTTCTCTCCTCCAGAGTCTCATGTAGGCCGCGACCACGGTGGACAGGGAGGGGAGGGAGAGAATAGAGGACCACTCTGATTCACGGGAAATATCACACTGCCCCCTAGAGGATTTGAACGTTTGCTTTACGATTTTTAAAGAAATAGCCCTGTTTTTGCACTTCAAGATCGCTGTATTTCACAACGAGCCGCTTAGATTTCAGGTCAAATCAATCTGCTTGATTCTCTCGATCAAGATGACTTCACAGTTTGCGGAGTCAGCTAACATTGTTCTTTTTTTTAAGGGTTTGGTGATTAAAGCTGGTACGACATCTGTCACACCTGCCTCCAGATCAGCCAAAAGATTTGATTGTTGTAGCCTGGTTTCAACCTGTAGAGGGTAGTGGCTACGCATATCCTTAACTCAATATGTAGAATCTCAGTACTCTGTACTCAAATGTTGGTCGAGATTTGGACTTCAATTGATCAACAACACGACTTGATTCCCGTATACAGAGGTCTTTAAAGAGAGTAATGCAATGGCCCTTCCTTGTCTAAAAGTAGTATCTTACTCTCAGTGAAGTTGTAAGACAATAACAATCTGAACCAGTCAGACACAAACACCGGCATCTGCGACTCCAGGGATTAAATCGCTGCCTTTACAGACTGTTTACGATACATTTAGTAGCTCTCAGATATTCAGACTTCAGAAAATCAGTCTCAGAGAAATACCGTACAGCGAGTCAGAGGTCAAGAAAAGGCGCAGATCACTAACAGTATCTTTGACAAACTGTATCTACCCTTCATCTTGCTGACATGCTTACACCTCCTAAAGTAGATATTACTTTTATATTCTTGTCGGTGTCCTAACAAACCCAGGGACTTTAAAGTTGGACATTTGGACAGTTTCAGATGGAGTTCTTACTTTGTGCTGGGCGTAGACCATGGTGCCGTCGAAGCGGCCTCTCTCAGACTGCAGATTTCCTGTCCGCAGCTTCTGCACCAGCATCCCCCCTGATGACACCGTGATCTGAGCAGTCACCAACGGAGACACAAGTGAATACAGGCGTGATATCAAATCTCCTCAAACCTCAATCGCTATTGACGCATTCACACAAATACAAATGCATACACACTTACACGATGCTGCAGTAAATTTTGAATAATAAAAACAGATCTAGAACAGAAAAGTTTCCAATATTTGGAAAAAAAATATTCTCCTCACAGTTATCTTAAAGGTCAAATATTATAATGAATCCACTTCACCATGTTCCTCTAACGCTCATATGTGTCTCTAGTCTGTCTACAAATCCCCCAATGATGAGAAAAGTCCATCCTCTCCGTCTTCTGCCTGCTCCACTTTTAAAAAAAATTGTGCTCAAACAGGCCGTTTGGAGATTTTCCCTTCATGACATCACAAAGGGCAGTAACCCCTCCCCCAGGTGGGTGACACTCCCACAGCTAGGTGTTTGGTCTGCCCTCTGAGTCTGCCTCACCATAAACATGGAGTGAGAATGCCCGAGACACCCGAGCCATTCCAGAGAGGGGCCCATTAGCGTGGGCAGCTATGAACGATTAAACAGCCACAACTCGCTGTCACAACCTCATTCATTACTCATTAAAATGGTGGATTATGATGACCAGTACTGCATTATGTTGTGTTTATGAACGGTGAGAATAGAAGGAACAAATGAAGAGATATTCTGACACACACATTTAGTTTCTCTCGGACTCACCACTCGGGGATCTGCGCTCTTCTCCAGCAGTGGGATGAGACTCTTGGTGAGGATGTAAACACCTGGTGGTCATTAAAAAAGATTTTCCTTCCGCCATCTTTCTTCAATTTAAATTCGTTTTCACTCTCCACCTTGACATTTTACGTACCTAGGACATTGGTGGCGAAGCTCTTTTCGAGCCCCTCAGTGTTCACATCCCTCTGACTCATGATGGCGCCGGCGTTATTGATCTGAAACAGGAAGGACAATTCTAGAGTTTTCCCAAAGGACTTATTTGACCAGGGTTCAGACTTCTATTTTTGGAAACAGGGCCGTACTCTTGGACCCAGACTGAGTCTAAGAGGGCCCACATGCAGCTAGAGGTTCTCACAGATATTGACCCCTCTATTTCTGAAGAGACTGCCATTATCAAGTTATTTAACTAATTAGGTTACAAAGAAATAACCTGACCAAGGTGAGGTGTGTGCAATACAAAACCAATGTTAACACTGACAAAGTGTAAAATGTAAATATGATGAATATGGTTTCCCCACGTCATGCCAGCACCAGTCCATCTTTCTTCTTCTACGTCCATCCAACCTCAACCGCAAATTATTACCCGTATCCCTTCATCCATTCAGCCGTCGACCTCCACTCTCATCCCTTCATCCAAAATCCCCCAAACCTTACCCTCATCCCTTAATCTGTAAAAATGTACCTTCATCCCACATCCCTCCTTCTTCCACCTTTACCCTCAACCCCTACCTTAATTCTTTCATCCCTCGTCTGTACCCTCATCCCTCAACCCATCTACCCTTACAGTCATCCCCTAATCTATTGGCCCTTATAATTTCCCTTCATCTTGATCTCTATCATGCATATCACAATAAACTATTCCATATCTTTCTTGGTGTGGTCTCTGTGAGTGAACATGTCGATGTATAATTGATGTATTTTTTAATGTAAAAAAAACTCAGGTAACCCACCAGAACATTGAGGGCCTTGAACTTCCTCTTGAAGCCCTCGGCAAACTCCCAGACCTTCTTGGTCTCAGAGAGGTCCAGGATGTGGACGTAAACCTCCTACAAAGAAACCAGGCGGTGAGAACGATGAAAATCTTATGTTTGGATCACCAGACTGATTTGAAATGTGGACCGTCCCTGTGTTATTTAAGATTTCTGTCCAGAGGTGAGTCATATCGTACTTTGTTTCCTGTCTCCTTGACGATATCAGCCCTTGCCTCTTCCGCCTTGTCCTTGTTCCTGCACACCATGTGGATCGTTCCACCTGTGACACAGAAAGAGTATTTCACTTTTTACCGGCTGAAGAGGAGAACATTACTGTTGGACTTGTTGTCGACTTTTTGTGATGCATCTTAACACTCCCATCACCTGGGAGATTTTTTGGTTTCCTCGCTCATCAGGAGCGACTGACTACACCTGTGATCTTCTACCTCAGCTGACGGCTGATGACGATCAGCTGGGCTCGGTGCTTTTATAGGGAGGTGGAAGTTTCAGTCTTTCCAGAGAGTCGACGCCATCAGTCGGCTTTCTGTGTTTTCTGTTTGAATGAGAATCTCGGTTTTGTGTGTGTGTGTGTGTTCCTGTTCATTGACTTTTGACTCCAGGTTCTGTCTGTCTCTCATTTTTATAGAATCAGTAGGTGTTTTTGGAGGTTCTTCTGCCACCTTTAAGAAAACCAAGGTTTAACTTAATTGGTTCCTCATCTTGTAACAAGTGTAATGTGTCGTTAATTCCCCAACTCGTCCTCTGACATTCAGATTTTGCTTCCTGAGGGGAAGGTGGCAGTGACAGCATCAAGCAGCTTCATGGCTGAAGAGGAAATTTGAGCTCTATCACAGATGTGAGCTGAACTTGCACGCAGATATGTGTTCATGGAGATTAGATAACGGAAGTGTCAGATCCCTAACGTTTCAATACTTTCACATACTGCACAAGGATCATGTCCTATTAGTATTAAAGAAAGTGCATTATGTAACAGCAGGGTTAATGAGGACACACAGGCTTTAGGGTCGATACCTTTCTTTGCGATCGCCATGGCAGTGGCTTTCCCAATGCCACTGTTGGCTCCTGTGATCATGAACACACGTCCAGCCATGGACACCTCCAGGTCCTTCTCCACAAACCTCTTGGACGCCGTCAGGAAGGCAGACCTTTAAATTCAGACACGTACTGAAATTATGATGACATCAGCAGCCTCGCCATTTACATGGCTTTAACACATACGCTGTGTTCGTCCAACTCAGGGCGAGGACTGTAATGGAATCTAAAGATATTAAAAGAGAGAACGTGTGTGTGTGTGTGTGTGTGTGTGTTCGGGTCAGAGGGGGTCAGTGTTGGGGGTCAGTCTGGTCACTGTACATCTCTTCACAGCTTCACTGTACAGACACAATGACGCGCTCGAGCATGCCTGGCATCATCTCTGAAGAGAACGGCTTCGGGGTGAGACTACAGAGGGGGACAACAGGATCGGTGTGCGTCTGTGTGTGTCCTCGGTGGCACTGAGGTCTTGAATTGGGCCCTTTGTCATAGATGCCATTGTTAAGAGTGGCTGAAGGGGGGGGGGGGAGGGGGGGGATAAAGGGAAGGCAAGGGAGGTAAAGTGAGGCTAAATGGCCGCTCTGTTCCATGGTGTCATGCAGAGAGCCATTAGTGCAGGGTCAGAGCGGGCTGCCGGGCCGCTCGACCACAGTAAAGATAACACAGAACAAAGGGGCGAAGGGAAACAATCACAAAAGCACCTTTTCACACAACTTGGAGGGCTGCATTGTGATGAGGAAAGGCGCCTTCGGGCAGCAATACATCAGATAGGACTGATGGCGCGTGTGAGGCCCGTTGTGTTTGAACGACCGACTGGTGGTCCTAAACGAGTCCTGCTGAGTCATTTTGTCAATTCAGACATCGGAAATACTCAAAAACACTTTGCAGGTCGGTGACATTTCCAGTCAGTGATTATATGGATGGCACACTTTCTTATATCGAAACCTTTAAATAACTTTGACCTCCTCTAACCTCATATGACCTCCTAACAAGGTTGTAATCCATTACCATTAGCTAGACCGTTGAGAGATTGAGGGTTCTTTACTTGTTGTGTGCTTTTATTTTTGAAAGAAAGTAAGGCCCCTCCTGTAGCTGGAAGGTTCGGACAGTAAGTTAAGCACAGAAACAGGAAGTGTCAAACAGCTCAAAGGAACGGTAACAAAGGTCAAAGTGTGATGTCATAAGGTGGATATTACTGAATGATCGTGACACACACTTTTATTTTAACCTTTGAACTGTAGACACCAGAGAGCAGATAATTCTTCCGCCTGTTTCTCTACATCTTTGTGTTTCACTTTATCCATATGAGTGACCCAAGCCAAACCCAAACTTAGAGTAGTATCTTACAGGGGTGGGAATCACCAGAGGCCCCATCATACGATATAATCACGGTTTTAAACATTTTACGTTATGCTGAGAATTGTGATATATTTGGCCATTTTAACATCATTGTTGTGATAAGAAGGAAAACGCCTCTTTTTAAAAGAACAAATAACTTTTTATCCCCTGGACGCAACCTTCCCGGTGTTACAGTCTAAATGAGGGACTCGCCCCCTGCACACAAGATGATGATTTTTCAGAGATATGTATGGTCTTGGTCTTGACTCTGGTCTCAGGATGTCTTGGTCTCGGTTAGTGTGGTCTACAACACTACGTGGTGGTACTATGCTGTATCTAATCCCCTTCACCTCTAGTTTCTTTATAAAGACCACTGGCTGGTATGCATCATTTTTCTCATTTCAGATACAGGAACATTCAGTTTATTGAATCACAATCCTCAACCGATAAGAACTCAGCAAAGATGTGTTCACTTTGAAAGTCCTTCATCCCTCTACAATCAGATTCATCAATACACTGACTTTATATCCTTTTTTACAAAGATTGATCCATTCATCTTTACTGTTTTTATTCAGTCTGCTGATTTCTGTATAAGTCTCCTAAAGACCAGTATCCATCTGAGCTCATCTGTAGGATTTATAGTGTTTCAGCTGCCTTAAACTCTTCTCCGCTCAAAGGATGAACACCGGGGTAAGAACTGACTTCAACCTGAGCCCCTTCCTGTTAAAACACTCGATACACTTCTACATTAGATTCAGCCTGAGGCGCATACATACCGTACATTTCACATTTTATGTACAGGCTACGATGCATTTAATAACTTAATGAAGCTCTAATCGCTCATCTTCACGTTTAGAAGTAATACGCACATTGTTCCAACACACACACACACACACACACACACACACACACACACACACACACACACACACACACACACACACATGGGAGGATGCACAAAGCAGCACATAAGTCTATAAGTGGTGTCTGCAGCCTGCAGGGCGGAACACACAGGTGTCCTCTTACCTGGTGAACTCGGTCAGTCCCTTCACGAACCAGGCGGAGTTTCGGTACAGAGACATGCTGTTGTGCTCTGGGAAGCCTCTCGATGTGCTGAGCTCTCTCCTCCCGCTTTAAGCCTGGACCACAAACCACGTGAAGCTGCGATGAATTAACATCACTGAACAACTGAACCCCTCCTCAGTCTCTCCCCCCTAACCCTACCCCCCCCACCCCCCCCACCCCCCAGCGGCAGCACGGAGGTCTGCAGGCATCCGTTTTTTTTAACCTACAGTAAAATGCAATATGCAATGCAAGAAGGATGTAGTAACAAAACCAAACGGGTTCATTACAAATTAAGAGCACAGAGTCACAGTTTGACCAGCTTTGGATGACGTCATTGTTTGAAGTTTAACTCCGTTTCTTATTTGAAAAACAAAAATAAAAGTTGGCTTTTATTTTGGTAAATTGACATTTTTAAATGTGAAAAATAAAGAGATTTGTTACAAAATATTCACTTGTATGTGACAGTTTCTAATTCAAGAGGTCAGTGCCCTGAAAGTTTAATCAACACTTTAAATAGAGCTGTAATAGATGTATAATGCCTCTGGGAAACTGGTTCAAACCGGAAGCCCCCCAACTTCAGTCTGAGTGATATCACCTGGAGTTATCTGCTTCTGTAAATGTACACTTCTTCCTGTGCAGATGCACCTTCATATGTACTGTCTGTGGGACTCACCTGTCCCTCTGAGGGCAGTTTGCAGTGAGGCGCCTCCGCAGCCAATCAGCCGGCGGACAGCGGCGGACAGCGGCGGGGCGAGGCGTTCACCGGGAGAAGGTGTGTGCGCACTGATTTCTGGGACTGGCAACAATGTCGGCTGCGATGCACAACAAGCATAAGCAAGAATAAAGAAGGCTTCAAGTATTGAAGAGAGACGTGAGGCGGAAGGATCGCAGTGCTCGCGACTTCTCTCGGAGAGCTGTGGCAGAATGGTGAGTCTCTTACCTGAGCTCGTTGTTCTACTTTATCATCCATGTTGATAAAAGCTGATTTACTGCAGTGTGCAATGTAAGCCAATAGCTGTGTCCTCTTTCTTTAGCCCTTTAGTAGTGACTTTCCTGATCAAATGTCTGATGTTATTCCATCATTCATGAAGCTCAGCATGTGGAAAACACTGCAGAGTGAATGTAAGATTCATCAAACAGCTTTAAAAAGGGCTTAAAGTCTTGTTCTTAATGTTTGCTTATGACATGTACAGTCATGCTAATCGCCCTGAATGCTGTGATCAGTCTTTAAAATGTCACTTTTTATGGTTTTCAAACAGTCAGATGAATGTGAAATATGACTCTGGTGCGTTTGAACCCAAATGATTCTGCAGAGGTGTTAAAGGTGCACCTCTCCTTCTTCTCTCCATATGTCAGGTTCGATCTTGTTGCTGCGTGCAGCCGCACCTCTGGGCAAAGAGCTCTCATTAATTGCCCCTTGCACAACAACACAAACATTTGTTTTTCACGTGTAATTGCACCCGAGGTGATAAAGACGACCTCTGATTCTCTTTCCTAGTTCTGAAAGCTGTTGTTAGGCATTGTTTCTGTTGCAGGCTTTGTTTGCACATTGCTTCCTTTTAATGTTTGTGTTTGTTTTCTTCTGTTGACAAGCTTCAGTACACACGCGCTGCATTAAAGTACACATTCTAACAGTTCCTCCTGTTTGGTTTCTTGGCTCCGTTTCTGTAGTCATCCTTTCTTGTGTTCTCCTCTCCAGATTCGCTTCCTGTTGCTGTTCAGCCGACAGGGCAAGCTGCGTCTGCAGAAATGGTTCACAGCCTACACGGACAGGGAGAAGAAAAAAGTGATACGGGACATGATCATGTTGGTATTGGCCCGTCAACCCCGTTCCTGCAACTTCATCCAGTGGAGGGACCTGAAGATCGTTTACAAGAGGTCAATCAATCAATCTTTATTTGTTTCCACCAATTCATCACACGTGTTATCTGGACATGGGATAACATGCAGGAAGGATTTCTCCTTTGTATTCCTCACGTTCCTGGTGTCCACACTTCCCCACATGACAAAACGAGCGCTTCACGGCGTGCAGCAGTGTCATCGTTGTTTTCGTGATCGTCTGAAGACAAATTGGTTTTTAGAAGAACAGCTGAATCTGTTTCACCCTGAACTTGTTTGAAGTCTTTGCTATTGCTTCAAACTGCACACAGAAACTGACACACCCATTGTAAACAAAAGGTTAACAAGACCTGGGTATAATAAAGGGAAGGGGGGAGGTTAAACACACAGCACAGGACCTCGGTCACCCATGGGACGCTGATAGCGATGGTGCAACACGTCTCTTACAAGTCATAAAAGTAAAGGAGCTGGAAGTGGACAGAGAAGACAGGAAGGGCAGAATGCAGAACCAGAAAAAACTTTAACAGTTTAAATCAGTTACTAACACGTGTAGAATAAATATTTCTCTGCTTGTTCTTGAGCTACAACTCTTTCTGCCTCTTTCTTTTCTTTGAAATGCATCAATCTGAGGACATAAACAAACACGGACAGTCAGAGCCAAGCAGCAACCTCAGGTGTAGAAAAGGGAAGCTGATGCTGAAGTGTAAAATCCTGCAGTTCCTCGAGTGTCCACTAGAGGCTGGCTGCAGAAGCAAAGGAAGTCACATACACACCCATTCTAAAAAGCCTGTTTTTACAGCAGAGATGAACATGTTTACAGCCTGGTTCAAAAAAACTTAACAGGTCTGATTAGCTCATGTCTGGATCAACACACACTGTACGGGGGGTGAATGTTTTGATGACCCATCAGTTTTGATTTAATGAAGGATAAGAGTTATTCACAATAAGGCGTGTAGCTGACATGATTGACAGGTGGGCGTGGTGTAACTGTTTGTCAGGAGGTTTAAAACCCGCCTCAGCTCCAGCTCTCAGTCTGTTGTTAGGTTGACTGAAAGTTAGACTGAGACAGCATTTCCAGCATGAGGACTGCCATCGATGGGACTCCAGTGCCCCCTGCAGGAACAGACGGGTGACGTCTTCAAACATAAATATTTACAGTGTATGATCAGAACATGCTGGCCCCTAGTGGGTGATGTGGTCACAGGGAGTGTGTGAGAAGGCGAGCAGCAGGATTCTGGGTATATTTGAGTTAAATACAGATATTAGATCAGCTCGGTCCCATCGCTGGTAATCTTGTTCATGTCGTTTGTTTTTCATGTGTAAATGAATCATCAAACCTATCTCCCTGTTTTTAATCGCAGGTATGCCAGCCTGTATTTCTGTGCCGGTCTGGAGGCCTCGGACAACGAGCTGCTGAGCCTTGAGGTGCTGCACAGATATGTCGAGTTGTTGGATCGATACTTCGGCAATGTACGTACGTAGAGCTGAATGTCATCGCCTCCATGGTGGTGGAAGGACTCAGTGTAAACTTCATCTGTGTTACAATCGATTAAGAGAGCAGGCTAAGAATGTCACAGGTTTAGAAACTTTGATACCACATGTTTTAAAAAGATAACTTACTATACAGATGTTAACCTGGAAGGAGCACTTTGAATGAACAAATTCTCCTTTTGTTTTTTACTTCTATGATTCCTCTGAGTGTCCCACAGTGTAACACAGCTTTGTACAAGCCCGACACATTAGAGCCTAAAGAAAAAAAGAAAAAAAGAAAAATCTGCCTAAAGGTTGTAGGCGGTGGTGTAAAGCGGGTATAGTTTTTACCCCAAATGTTTGTTTTCTTTCAGTGTCCCGTCCAGCAGAGGATAAATGACGTCTGATATTGACAGTGACATGTCAGACTTCTGCATATTTAGTCAGTGTGTACTAGCCAATCAGAGACAGAGTAGGGCGGGTCATCCCTTCACCATCCTAGGTAAAACATGCAGCATAGAGCTCAATATTGTCAATCAATCGATGGTGTGAATCAGAGGAGATTTAGAAGAGGGTATATCCTCTGGAGACTGAACAATACGTTGGTATACTGTATCTGCATGTACACTGCACTAATTGTAGGACAACCACTCCAAAGATTGAAAATAAAAAGGCTGGCTAACATATGATCTGATACCAGAGGCATGGGGCCCCAGACAAGTATGAGGGCCCCTGAGGGCTCACAGACTTAAACCAAAGCAGTGGCCCTAAATGTGCAAAATGATGTAATGACAATAGGAAACCTCCCTCAGGGGGCCCCATCTGACAGCACTCACTCTCGTTGCCCTGCTGAGTGTTGCAGCATCAGTGCTGTGAAAACTAAAGTTTGTTTATGAAAGTCAAGAAAGAGAAATGGAGAGGAATTATCCGTCTGCAGGAGAGAAGAAATAAACAGTAAAGACGAGGAAGAGGAGTAAGCGTCGGGACTCTGGCAGACATGATGGTGATGAACGCTGGTTGGAGGGGCGCCTGATAGATTTTTGCTGAGGGCCCCACCAGACTCTAGAATCCCCACTGACTGTTACCTTCACACCTGAGAAACAGAGTCCCAGGCTTTGATGTGATCATATTAAAGCTTCTACTGTGAACCAGACAATCCTCAAATTAAATATAGAAGCAAATCCCTTTTACAAAGTACACTGCAAGGCCTTGAAATCCTGTTTATGTCTCTGTCTGACTCCCCCTGGTGTCCATAAGGTGTCATTACCTCATCTCCATTTATTTAAATAACAAGAACAGATGGAAATGAAGCTTTTCCATCTGATTATGGAAAACTATTTGCATAATGTTGCCTGACTTTGTTGTTGATCATCTTCTCTCATGGCTAAAATGATGCACTGTACAAATACATTTAAGGAATGTGTTTTTTTTCCCTCATCCGTGGTGTGATATTCTGCCACAGGTTTGTGAGCTGGACATCATCTTTAACTTTGAGAAGGCGTACTTCATCCTGGACGAGTTCCTGATGGGGGGAGAAGTTCTAGAAACGTCAAAAACTGCTGTGGCTGCATCTATGCAGGAGACCGACACACTCCAGGAGGTACTTTAGGCCAGTGTGAAAGACTCTTAGCGGACGTAGGTTTGTTCTTATTAGTCATAGAAATGGTTTTATGTTTCTGCTGTTTGCTATAACTCTGCTCCTCTCCTCACAGACGATGGAGGAGTACATGAGCAAACCTGCCTACTGAGCCTCGGAGAAGTGAAGATGTCCTGTGTTTCAAGACATGAAGATTCATCGACCTGCATCGCTTTTATTACGACTCATTGTATTTTTACTCAAGTTTTAAAGAGTTGTTTGCGCCTATAAGTGCCTGTATAGCCTCGTATTTCAAGTCATCATATTTGAACGAGCTGTCGCTGTTGATGCACAGCGTGGTGTGATAGTGAGCAAATGAAGAAACACTACACAGTAAGGAAAAAATAAAGTCAATGCTTTATTAACCTCAGGTATGTCACATACGACCACATTTAAGAAAGAGTTACCAAAAAAGACACAAGTGAATCAGGGGGTCCAACACTGATATGGGTCGTGTGGGTGTGTTGATGGGTGTGTGTGTGTTTGTGGGTGTGCATGTGTGTGTGTGTGTGTTGTTAAACTGTAAGGCTGGTGAGTCACATGTACTGTTTTCTAACAGATTCATTAAAAAAAAAAGCATGAAATTGAAAGTCTGCACACTCGTATCTCTGCTCACAAATAAGAACTTTTGTAAAACTACAGAAAAACTAAACTCGACTGCATGTTTTTACTTCAAAATACTTTTATTTGCACTCGCTCCCTTCACCAAAAAAACAATATATATTTATTTATATCTATGTATATGTATCTACAGCCTGCTTTTAAATTCCTCGGGCGGTGTTGGCGTCACTCTCTTCTGTCTCTGGGTTCAGAAAGCTCAACAAACTCATCAGCTCCTCGTTGTCAAAGGCCGCCGTTTGCGTTTCCCTTCCCCTCTCATCGTCCTCAGTGTGTCTCTTTTCATTTGAGCTTTTATCAAAGTCCATCTGAGTGAAATAATCCTGCATGGCCTGCTCGAGCGAGCCCGTCGTGCTCTGTCCCACCTCGTCACGCTTCTGGCTCTGCTTCTTGTTGTTACTGTACGCAGGGCTCTGATACTGCGCCAGCATCTGAGCTGCCAAATACGCTGCGAGCTCATCCTCGTCCACGCTGTCGTCATATTCGCCCTTTAAAGAGCTGGGAGGAAGACGCCGCTGCTGCTGCGTGGGAGTGGATTCCCCTGAACGCCCCGCAGGCAGAGTGTGAAGTCGTGATGGAGGACTTTTGTACTGCTTCCTGACGGGTCTCTGATCCCCCACGCCCCCTAACCCCAGGATGTTTAATATCTCCTCCGTCCTCAGCTCCTCGGGGGTCTTTTGGTGTCTGCTGTAAAATGTCGCTTCAGGGATCTTGTGCGTCTTCTTTAAGGACATCTGAGGGTGCTTGCTTCCTGCTCTGAATAATTCATTCTTTTGTACATTTTCTTTTTTTTCCCCAGTTTTGAAAATGTCCACCAGGTCCTCGGGTGGGATCTGGTATTTCTGGGAGATCTGAATGAGTTGGTAAATGGCCCGTGGATCTATGTTTTCACTGTACTGCGTCTGAGCTGCTCTCCTCTTCTCCTCCTCCTCTTCTATCTCTCGTTTCTGTTCCTCTTCCTCTGTTTTCTCCAGCACCTTCAGGAGGTAATAGTCCACCAGGTTTGCAACGTCATCAGGATCTTTTGACCTCTTGACTGGGTAGCTTTCATCTTCTTCCTCCTCCTCGTCATCGTCCACATCGTCATCGTCCACATAATCAAGCCCTCGGTTTGCCTCGTGTTTGTCTTCCCTTTGCCCCTCCTCCTTTTCCTCTGTTTCCTCCTCCTGTTCTTGCAGTGGACCCCAATCTGCCAGATCCACGTTCCTCACATTAAACATATCATCATCCCCCTCCTCATCCTCCTCCTCCCCATCGTCCTCATCCTCCTCTTGACGCTTATGCATGGGCTTGAAGCTTGTAAGCTTGTCCAGTTCGTCAAACACAGACTGCAGGGTTGCTAGATTCTGGGGCGTATACTTCTCCTCCACGTTCTCATTGGTGCGCTTAAAGGGGCTCTCGTGCTCCAGATCCGACCTCTCTTCATCCTCATCGCCCTCACCTTCTTCCTCATCCTCAAACATAAGCGGCAGCTTCCTGTGAGCCCTAATGCCATGTTGCTTCTGCTGCATGCTGGGGTGAAGTGAAGCCGGCCTTGAGGCCTTCTCTGTTTGCTGGAGGGTGCTGAGGACAGCCTGGAGCAGCTCTTCACTCTTGTCCTCCCTCCCCTCCTCCTCTGCCTCCCGTTCCTCGCCGCTCTGCGCAGGGTTAGAAACCAGCCTCAGCATGGCTTGCAGCTTCTCAGAATCATCCGCGTGGCTGGCATCGTACCCTGCAGCGAAGGGGCTGTGCTGCTGGGAGTCCATGCCGGTTCTTTGACGGAGGTTTTGGATGTACTCCAGAGCTTTGAGCATGTCGGCGTTGGGAGCCTGGTAGACGTCTGGTTCACTTCCTCTCAGTCTATGCTCTCTGAGGGACGCCCCCTGAACGCCAACGCAGAAGGAACTGAGGTAGAGGTGGAATAAGAGGAGGTTGGCCAAACAGATGGGCAAAGGTTTGCCCATGGTGGTGGTCTTGTGGAGCGATGGCATGGTGACGCCTGCACAGGGAGACAAAGATACACACGTCAACATTGACCTTTCAAACACTTAGCCAACAGGTTGGCATCACTTTCCACTCTGACATTTCTTAAATGTCTTTTGCTTTTATCATCACCCTAAATGTCTGATTTGATGATAGCAGTACGGAGTGGAGAGACAGGGAGATTGATCTGAAGGCAGGATATCAGGGTGTTGTTGACATTTGCACTGCTGTTGTCTAGGATTAATAAATACCGCAATATTCACGGTCAATCAAATTTGTATCTCTACAGCACCAAATCTTCACAAATGTCATCTCAGAGCACTTTTTTTTTTAAATCAGCTCTTGCTGTTTATATGAATACATTATCCCATCAACAGTTAACACTTGGCAAAAAAGGAAAATAAAACCCTATTTTTAACAGGCAGAACTGGACTCTACCCCAAGTTTTCCTCCCTTGTCTTTTAATTATAGTTAAGTTAAGTTATAGTTAAGAGTCTCTGTATTTCGCTCTTACAGTTTGCAGCAGACCTAAGCTGATACATGCATGCAGCAAACGAGGTGAAAGGCAAAGCGCGTCGCTGCCTGTTGTCTCTGTTTGAAGATCACTCTGGACTCCCGCCGCCTGTTTGCCAGCAGCAGCAGCGGCACGCAGCTCTCGTGAAAATCTCATTAGTCGCCAAATTGCTGCTCTCCGTGAGTCACGGCCCCGTTGTCAAGGTAACCCGGTAAGACTGATGTTTCCATGGAGCCTCTCCTTTAACCCAGCTGATCACCTCTGAACCCAATTAATGCTGTTTTTTTAAAACTCAAATTAAGCATTTTTTCCTGTAACTCGTGAAAAAACAAATCCTTGCTTGAAACTCTGCAAAATGTTTATTTAAGGAAAATTATGCATGCAAGATTAATAGCATCAAGTTGATATTTTTTATATAGGCTAATTACATTATCAAATGTACATCACATTACAAAAATTATGCAAAAACATAAAACTGCAAATCAGAGAACTTAAAGCGACGATACAACGATTGTTTTTTTTCAACTATATGCACGCTTACTTCTTCCGTCATTCTGTTTTTCCAGCGTTAATTTAATTGCAAAACTTCACTTATTCGTGTATGAATTTTGATTAACCCTTGGCAGACAACTTGCGCTCGCGGGGAACAGAAAGAAAAGCACATTTTGATATTTTTTTTTTTCGGCGGAAGGAGAACAAAGAAACTGCGGGCAACGCAACCTCTTCGCCTTTACATCCGAGCATCAGGTTGGCAATCAGCCTCCGCGCGACGAAAAGCAGCAGCTCAATGTATCAAAGAAGAACCCTCGTGTTGAAATAATCGCCGAAGTGTAAAGTGGGTCGTTTGATCAAGAACAACTTAGTCTTACCTTTGAAATCAGTTTCTTTCGAGGCTCGTGAGCGAACTGATCATGTCTCTGTCAGCCGCGCGCTGGGAGTGTGTTTTCAGCACCGCGGACAGCTCCTCATGCTATTAGAGGAACCACCTGACTCGTGCGTCAGAGAGCGAGGGGATACGCAACACACTCGTACACACACTCATCACATGCACGCGGACACACACACACGGTACACTCACGCGCACGCTCTTAATTTGGAGTCAGCCAAACAAAAACTAGTTTTAACCCATGCAGCACATTTTTAGTGTCTGCGTAACGGCTCCTGGTGAAGTGGATACACTCACACGAGATGTTTGTTTGTTTAGTTTTAGGACTGAGGATGAGACATGCTCTGTTTCTGGTTGTGTGTGAAAAAAAGGTGACATGTTGGAGAATTCATCGTCCTATAGCTGTCTTTCGTGGTGCTCTAAATTACTCAATCAAAATTATGTGATTGCATCATGAGGATTAAAGTGATTCTATATTTACTCCAGTGTTTTTATGGCCTTTTGTGATTGACTGGCATCGTGTCCCTGCTGCGGCACTGGGGGACAGAGACGGTTAAAGTCCACCGATGACTCACACGGTTCCGCAAAAGACCCAGACGGGCGGGGTGATTGTGTGTGTGTGTGTGTGTGTGTGTGTGTGTGTGTGTGTATCAGAAACAGCACCATCTTCGTCAGCCAGCGCTCACTGTGGTCTCTATTTTTGGCTGCCTGTCAAATCTCGTCTAGTATGGATCAATGTGTGTGTGTGTGTGTGTGTGTGTTGTGTGTGTGTGTGTGTGTGTGTGTGTGAGAGATGCTTGCCTTTTCATTCATAAATCCCTCTGGTTGTTGCCGTGTTTGATGTGAGCTATCCTGCACTGACCTGCTTGTCTCAGCTATCCTGTTTTCAGCTCTGCTGCTTTATTTAGATCACTCTGTGTAGGAAGGACGATTCTAATATGCACTGATCAGCCATTAAATTATGACCACTGACAGGTGAATTTAGTAACCCTAGACTGTGAATATTAACGGTCGTAGCCTGAGTGACGTCACCCGTCTGTTCCTCCAGGGGGCTTTGGCGTCTCATCGATGGCGGTCTCCATGCTGGAAATGCTGTCTCAGTCTAACTTTCAGTCAACCTAACAACAGGCTGAGAGCTGGAGCTGAGGCGGGTTTTAAGACTCCTGACAAACTGTTACACCGCGGCCACCTGTCAATCATGTCAGCTACACGCCTTATTGTGAATAACTCTTATCCTTCATCAAATCAAAACTGATGAGTCATCAAAACATTCACCCCCCGTACAGTGTGTGCTGATCAAGACATGAGCTAATCAGACCTATATGGTTTTTTGAACCAGGCTGTAAACATGTTAATCTCTGCTCTAAAAACAAGCTGTTTAGAATGGGTGTGTATGTGACTTCCTGTGCATCTGCAGCCAGCCTCTAGTGGACACTCGAGGAACTGCAGGATGTTGCAACTTCATGATCAGCTTCATTTTTCAACCCCCGAGGTTGCTGCTTCACCTGTCAGTGGGTAAGCAGGATATGTAGGGAAGTAAGTGAGCATTTTACACTCGAAGTTGATTATGTGCAAAAGGCCAAAATGTGATGGCTAAACCTTTGGTGAAGATTATCTCCAAAACAACAGCTCTTGTAGGCAAAAGTGGTTCAAGGAACACCTGTACCTTTAAGAAAAAGTTGAAGACACCTACAACCTTAATGATGATGATGACGGTATAAAGGATGGTTTTGAAGCTGATTAGAACTCTCGAAAACAGCACCTGTGCTCTGCCTCTGGTCACTTCCTGTCAGCACCTGTGTGTCCGATCAGACTTTAAGCTCCTGACGTTCTTTCCTCCTCTCTAGATCCTTGCTTGTGTTGTTCTTACTCTCTGATGTTCGTCACTTTGGATAAAAGCGTCTGATAAATTAATTGTAGACTTGTTGTAGAAGTCTGTCTTTCTAAAGATGTCAAACTGGACATTTCAGGAGCAGGAGAGAGAAAGAAAACCAGGACGAAAGAGTTGTAATAATGCTTGTTTTAATCTCAGCCTGATTACACTTTCCCTCATGACTAGCTAACACAAATGCACACACACACACACACACACACACCCAGTGCCAGTTTTGTTCTGATACAGCTCGAGCTGTCAGGCTAATTGCTTGTGGTTGTATGTGTGGCAGAATTACTGGTAAACAGAAACCAATTACAGCTCAGTTCCACCCCCTTCTCCAACGCCTGACTGCTAAAAAAACCCCACACACGGTTCTTCTCAGGTCAAATCAGACGTTTCTTTCAGGCAATTAGTAGAATTTCTGCCATTTCTCACAGCACTGCGGTCCAACTGTTTGTGTCAAATCTTTTATAGGAAGGTGAATCTGAAAGTATTCCTGCACAGGGAGCGGTACTTTTAATTTCACCATGGGGACCAGTGTCATTACAGTCTCATTAAACCGGATTTACAGGAGCTCGTCTGAAACACTTTGGAACAAATAAAACCTCAGAAGTTATTCTGCCTTCAAGTGGAGATGGGAAATATTAACCATGATCTCTGTTTCCTTGAAAGAAATGTCAAAGTTCATACATGGAAAATGCTCATTTGACTAAATAATAATACTCAAGGTCCAATTATTTGTACGTTTCTTTACCTTGGCTGACTCTCAAACACTGAATTTGACTTCCTCTCATGATGGATTATAGATGATAAGATTTAGTCATCTTGCAGAGCCATTATTTACTCATTTGTTCCCATCCTGCTGCTTCAAACAACAGAGAAGAAACAGAATCCGCATTTGGCCACGGCTGCTGTCATGTGTGAAGTAGTTGGCAGATGTTTAAATGTTGCTAATCTGGTTAGCATTAGGAGCTAACAAGCATTTTCTTTCTCCATACTTAAATCTTGAACCGGTTCACTGAAGCTAACCATCACCTTGGGGACTTGTAGGGTGGTCTAACTTGGCCCCTGAGGTACAGTAAGCAGGGGTGGGATAAGCAGGGGTGCTCACACACCAGCATCCAAAGTCACCAAAGGAAGTTCACCACATTGAAATGCAAAGAAAGCTACTGGCAGCCTGTTGCTACAGAGGCCAAAGTGTTGACTTTAACATTAGTCCCATCTCTGACGAGTGTGGGGTGAGCAGTCAGATTTAAAAGGGGTCCAGCCCTTTGTTGTGTGTTTTGGAAACTCTGGGGAAAATAATAAATAAGTCGAGATCAACCAGAAATGACTCATCATGACAGAAAGCAGAGTCAACTAAAAATGGATGCTGACTTATGGCTTCTGTGAGGACGTCCTTATTGTGCCAAGGGACATAGGATTTGGTAAGAAACGAATTAAGAAACTACATACTCAAAGACTTTAAATGAATGAAGGTGCGTTGTGCCTCCGTCTGTGTGTGTGTGTGTGTGTGTGTGTGTGTGTGTGTGTGTGTGTGTGTGTGTGTGTGTGTCCTGGCGACTGCCCGGCTGCTCCCCGTTCATTACCTCGAGGCCTGACAGCCAATAACTCTCCTCCTTAAATCAGGTTGTCAGAAGCTTGGCGGACTCATCCATGAAAGAGAGAGATAGAGGGCAGGAGAGCGAGTTGTGAATGGGTCTACAGGGTTTGACGTCAGCCTCTTTCTCTGGTCGATTAAGTGTGTGTGTGTGTGTGTGTCTGTGTGCCTGTGTGTGTGCGTGTGTCTGGGAATAGGTGTGATGCATCAGTTTTTGCTCTTTAGTGAAATGTGAGATCTGGCACCAGATTGTGAGTCTCCAAGGCGTTTACGGCACGCAAGGGCAGACGTACAGAATATTTCCAAGAAATTAGAAAACCAGTAAAAACATCCGTTTCTCAAATCGGTGTGAGGTTTACACTCGACCACAGGAGACTGAAATGGTGCAACAGAGAGAGAGAGAGAGAGAGAGAGAGAGAGAGAGAGAGAGAGAGAGAGAGAGAGAGAGAGAGAGGGGATAGAAGGGGCAACACAGAGAGCGTGACATTTATAAAATGTTGTCTCAGTGAGCTAAGTCACCTCAGGGTGCTCATTTTGAGGTGCTTTATCCAAAAATAATTCATGTAACTGTGCTCAAATCCACTTTCACGCTCCCATGCCGTGTTTGTTGTTGTGATGAAAGGGAAAGGTCTGCTGCAGGTGAGAGTGAATTGTGTGCGTCCACAGGAGCATGAGTCACCAAGCCTTCACTGATGCGCTGTGAGGAGAATGCAGCAGGAACAATCAGGCCACTCGGGATGTTTATGAAATCCAAACGAAATCCAAACGAAATCTGCACGACATTGAGCACGCACGGAAAATTAAAACCAGGAACTTGTAGATTCAGGAGGAGGGGTTTATTTGAGATATTTATCACAACACAGATGTGACATTTTAAACTAAAGGCCGACACACGAGTAAGAAGCAAACTTACATTTCCAATCATTAACCTCGTTATTCTTTTTGTTTCTTATCTTTACTGTTTGTTTCCTAAATGCATGATGGATGTCTTCAAAGGTCGTGCTTTTTTTTAATAAGGTTACTCTGCAGAAAAACACTTTCAATTCACAGCGTTTCTTTTTGATAATGTCAGTTTTTTTCACATTTCATAATGTCACCTCTTTACGGTGTTGTTGTCTCCATTCAGCTCCCCAAAATGTTTTTCCAACGTTGTGTCCCCGTTCTCAGTGAGCTCCGTGTTGCTATAGAGGCGTGGCTGTATTTTAAAGAAGTGAGAATTAGAATGAACCAGAAGTTCAGTCTCTTCTTTTCTACTTTTCCTTAAATGTCAGTGAGAAAGGCCCATCCTCAGTCTTGTGCCTGCTCCAACTTTCAGAAAATCTGTGCACAAACAGGCCATTTGGAGATTCATGACATCACAAATGGCAGTAACCCCTCCCCCAGGTGGGTGACACTCCCACAGCTAGGTGTTTGTTCTGCCCTCTGAGTCTGCCTTCTCGACGTAAACAATAGGACATGGAGCGAGAAAGCCTGAGTACACCCGAGCCCTTCCAGAGAGGGGGCGTGGTCAGACACAGCTCATTTACATTTAAAGGTACAGACACAGAAACAGTCTGTTCTGATCAGGGCTGAAATAGAGGGGTTTATAGACATGATCAAATACAGGATCAGAGTGGATTTAGAAGAAGACAAGTCACACATGTTTTGGGGAGCTCTGAGACTTATTTACACTGAAGAGGAGGAGAATATGTGACCTTTAAAGGAGGTGGAGTCTGCAGAAATTATGGTTGCAGTTTGTATTCCTCGCCAAGAGTGAAAAAGGTGGAGCCCATCGGTCTTCTAATCAACTATCACCTGAAAATTTCACTTCTAAGCAAACACATCTGCATGTAAGTGCAGCTCACTACTGGCTCTTTGACACCTCTCAACTCCAAATCTGTTCTTGTATCTCACGTTGCTTTTCAGAAGGAAGTCTTGACCAGAAGTCCTTTATTGTTAACCGCTGGCAACACTGAACGCCTGAAAAGTTGGCCTTCACTCCTCCAGGCTATACTGCTATCGTCCATCCATCCATTATCTATACAGCTTTTTGCCTCTGGGGTCGCGGGGGCCTGGAGATCCTAGCTGTCATTAAGCGAGAGGCGGGGTTACACCCTGGACTGGTCGCCAGTCAATCACAGGGCTGACATATAGAGACAGACAACCAGACACACTCACATTCACACCTACAGGGAATTTAGAGTCAGCAGCTAACCTAACGAGCATGTCTTTGGACTGTGGGAGGAAGCTGGAGTACCCGGAGAGAACCCACACATGCACGGGGAGAACATACAAACTCCACACAGAGAGACTCCTGTCAGACGGGGATTCAAACCAGGAACCTCCTCGCTGTGAGGGGACAGAGCTAACCACTGCACCACCCTGCAGCACTATACAGGATTTTAGATTGTGGCCTAACCAGCTATCAACCCAGCATCTCCCTCATTCCCGTTCCAACCTCCAAGCAACAACCGTCTGAAGTTAACTTCACATAGAACAAAATGTCTCATTACTTCTATAAGACAATGTTCTCTTTTTATCTCCACCTACTCACTCGTGCACTCTCAGTAGTCTCTTCTCGGGTGTTGTCACAACACATCCAATACCAACATGGCTGCAGCACAGTAATGTTACCATGGTGCACGGTCTTTAAATCCACATTTTGTCACTTGTCGCTGCCTTTCTTGCCTCAGGCAGCAGATGATACGCAGAAAAAAAGGGAGGATTAAAACGAAGAAGAGAAGTTGAGTGAAGGGAGCCGTTTTTTATCCTGGGTTTAGTCTGCATATTAAAGTATTAGTTACACTGTCAGGTTCACTGAAGTCTGTGTGCAGGACTAAACATCCAGAGTCGTCTTGTCTTTTCTGAGCGTCTATGTTGCTGCTTTTGAATAAGAGCTCATGTTGTGTTGTCGCCACGTCGGGGAATATTTGTTGTTTACTTCCTCAAGAAAGACAGAAATAAACTCCCCCCCCCCCAACTGGCATCTCTGACAAACAGCATCTTTCTAGTGCAGCACATCCAAACACAGCCAGGATACTTGTAAAGAAGCAGGGGGCTAAATGGGACTTTTTTGTTTTCGGAAATGAACCATACTGCGTCACTATTTATAGCAGAGGAAGGGAAGAGAAAGACAGAAGAGGGGGGGGAGGAGCGAGGGTTTTTAAGGAGGATTTCATATTTTGCTGTTCAATGAATCTGCAGGCACAAAGTCGCACGCTGGCTTTAGGGACGGTTTGACAGAAACTCACCCTCAGTGCCGAAGCAAAGAAATCAGTGAAACATTGGTGTCACAAATCAATAAAAGAAAACTGTCAAAAACAAACTCTTTGGCTGAGGAGCTGCCATGCTTGTTCAGGATTTGATGTCGCCGGATAAATGTTAAATGGACTTGAGCTTTTAGAGGCTGCTATGTGAAGTGTCCATCCTTTCAAGCACACATTAACACACCGCCCTGATTGTCTTCACCTGTGTCTGATTACCTCAGTGTCTATTCACCCTGCATTCAGGTGCTCCTCTGATGGTCCCAGTTTCCGAGTTTGGAAGTCGTTCTTCCAGCTTCAGTGTGTTCACATGTTTCCAGTTCAGAAAGTCTGAATGTTGTAAGAACGGCAACAAACAGTGCGGATGTTACAAGTTCTACTTGAGCAGAAAGCTGACATGCAATACGTGAAATAATCAAAAGTATCTTAACATTAACAAAACATCTTTTGCCCCCCATGTTGATGACGATTAGGAGGTCAAGTTGGGAAGTCGGGCACCCCATTCTGTCCTGAGTTCCTGAGTTGTTGTTTCGACTTGAGCAGATGTTCATGGGCATTTTCCCACTCAGGAACTAGTTTTCCCACCTTGTCAGAACACACGGCTGCAGCTTCAGTGTTCCTTCTGCGTCAGTTCTTATGAACGCAACATGTTCCCGTGTTACCTTCCTGTGTTCACGTCTGTGGTTTTTCCTCCAAGCTTTAGTTGGACTTTGAAGTTCGAGAAAGCAAGTTTCTGTTTTTTAAGCCTTTTGGTCTTTTTGTTTAATTCAATCTTTGTGTTGAGATCTGACATTTTGTTCCACTCCTTGTTTTGTCACATTGGGAAGGGAGAGAGAAGTACTGACTGTGTCGTATCTGAGCTTTTACAAAAAGATCAGTCATTAAAAAAATTAGGAAAAGAGCTTCCACCAGACACAGGGACAAACTGAAGCATGCATTAAGCATGAAGAAGAAGAAGAAGAGCTGAAGTAGTGGGAGTAAATGGAGGGAGAAGACCTGACCACAGAGTATTCTGACCAATAACCAGCAGCAGCACCTTTCAGTAGTTGACTGTTTTATTAGAAGCTATAGGATCGTATACTACATTCTGTCCTTCAACCTCTGATATTGTTGCTCTTTATTTTTTAGCTTCAGCTTCAATTAACTCTGTATTCAATTTCATACATTTCTATCTTTGCTTGTTATTGATTCTTCTCCTGCTATCTGGACTCTGCCTTTTGAGCGGATTACCTCGTCGCAATAAATTCCCAGACATGTAGGCAGAGACGCTGTAATAAATGCAATGGTACTGCTCCTTGTGCGATGTGTGAGATGTGTAGTGAGTGAAATGATAAAGTGACCTTATGATCAGACATTAAGGAAACATGCTATGTTGAAGTGTTGGCTTCTCTGACAACAATGCAGCAGCCAGTATGTCCTCCTTCTAACTTTAGATTCTGCTCCTGAATGCTCTGGATTTGTTTGGACCAGAGAAGGTAGGCGGTTTTAAGACACCCCCACAAAGCCGTTTTGGACACCCCTCGGTTTGCCAGATATGAGAGCAGTTATCAGGTCAAACCAACAGGTGTTGCAGTGATGGAAGCGGGCAAGAGAAGTGGTTCAGATAGAAGTGATTGTACCCGACCTAAAAAGCCTCTGCATGTTTCTAATAAGCTCCACGAGCAGAAACGTGCTCATTGAAGTCTTTCATGCAGGACCAGCATGAAAGACTTCACATGCCGGAGAAATGATCAGAACAGAAATCCACTTTCACATGAAGCTTTTGATTTTTTTTATTTGGTCGTTGCAGCCCTGCACTTTGTCTGTGACGGTCAGCGGTTACGAATTGCCCCTTTAATTGCTGGTTAAGCTCGGCCTGGGTTAGTGGTTGCTAAGTGCCCAGAGAGAGACAGGAAGCAGCTTCAGGACTGCAGCTGTCTGCAGCATCCATCTGCGACATCCAGTGGGATTGGGGGGGGGGGGGGGGGGGGGGGGGGGGAGTGGGGTGGGGTCTGGAAGTACAGCCAGAATGACTCATAGGTCACATTTGTGTGAGTGAACGAGTTTGTGTGTGTGCATTTGGACTCACTTCTCTGCATTTGCACGATATGCAAAATAATGCCTCAGTGTTGATCTGTGTCTGAGGGAGAGCCGGAAAGCTCTCTTCTCTCCTCTCTGTGTCATCGGTCTGTGACTTTGCTCTTTGATGGAACCGTGTTTTTCTCTTTTTTTAAGAACGGTCACTTCGTTCACACTCTTCTCAAGAAATGTACTCACAGAAGGTTCAGGAGTGTTTGCTGTTCGGCTCAGACTTTATATTCAGTCTGTGCTGGAGCCGAACAGGACATGAAGATATTAAAAGGAGACCTTATGAAACACTCTCTGCAAATATAAGACGACCTAATTACTCTGAATTAATTGCGCATGAGTGTATTTGAAAAGGAGCAGAGACTAAATGAGATCATTGGTTCTGGAGCTAACTTGTCTTAAAGTGACCCCCCCCGATGTTTTTCATACATGTAGCTCGTTTGCTTTGTTCTGATTCAGATGATTAAATGATGCATCTTGGAGCATTGATGAGGCTCTGCTGATGTTAAGTTGGAAGGAGACGGTGAGTAACGTGAGCCTATCGCTATATTTAAGCTGATTCTGTTTTTAGTTGACATTGCCTATCGCTGTTTCAGGTCCTGTGTAAATTGGAGGGGTTACTTAGTTTTGGTGCTGGCAGCAGCCAAGACAAAACCGATGTAGTTCAGCATTTTCAGCGCTCAACGTCCTGAGCACTAAAAAGCCTTTTTACCTTTATTGGAGCGGACAGCTGAAGAGGGACAGGAGATGTTGGGAGAACAGAGAGAGAGAGATTCAAACCCACAGCTGCTGTGAAGACGACTAAGGCCGTCGTACATGGGGCATGCAACATCACGGTTTGATTTATGGCGCCCCACCTGTAGGTTGATTTGTAACTTGTTTTTTTCGCTGCGCTCCCGGTTTAAAGAGTTATTGGTTGTGTCTCAGCTGGTTGACTTAATTGTGGGTAAACAAAGCAGACTGGACCTGCACACACATGAACACCATCTCCTTCCTCTGAAAATGTAGCTACCAGAGTGTTAATCAGTGAGGGCTGCGAGGCTTATCCACTCAAGACCATCTTTCAATAGAAGCGATCAATCCTGATCAATTAGGTCTAAATTAAAAATGGCCACACTGGATGAGTCAAGAGCTTTGATTTGAAATAGACCCGTAACCACACTGACAGAGCAGGTTGTGTTAGAACCTGATCTAAACCTTCCTCCCTCGCTCTGTCGCTCTGATCTCTCTCCACACAGACCCTCCCTGGAACAACACATTACTGCATCTTTTGCTGTCAGAATCTGTGCACACATCCCTTTCTTCTCTCCCTACACATCACACGCCTTCAGGGCCCCGAATGGTTGAAACACTCCGATATCTCTTTTCATTAGTTTCTTGTTTTTTTTTTCCCTTTGTGTCTCCCTCTATGTGAACAGAATTACAGCAACAACTCACTTGCAGAACGTTTTTGTCATAATGAAGAAGAAGAAGTGAGACCTTGTGTCATGTCAATGCCCACACAAAGAGCTCAATTAGTGAGAGAGAAAGAATGACTGCAATTAGACTGCAGGAAAAGAAAAGAGGGGTTAATGCAGGAGGAGGGTGTGCATGTTTCATAACTGTGGCGCTTACTTTTCATCGATTTAAACTGAAGGCGCTTTGTTACCTGCAATGAAAATAAAGTGTCATTACTTCATGTAAGTATAAGCTACAGAACACACACCTGCTGATCATATCCTCCTCTGTCTTCTACCACACACAACATTACTTTGACACTTTGCTCAGGTGCGCTGCTGGTTTCCATGGAGACCAAAGATGATGCTTCTCTGGATGACTGCCCTCCCAAGGAGAGGCTATCATGTGGAGTCACTGAACTGGCTGTGAGGGGAGGCACAACACACACTAACAACACACACACACTCACAACACACACACACACTCACACA